>NW_027621416.1:0-22884 GCF_964198595.1 Lampetra fluviatilis | reverse complement strand
GTTCGATCCAGAATCGAAATCTATATTTTTTATGCCAAATCCGATGATCTATAAATGTTTAACCCTGCTTGGCAATAAAAACTGTTTTTAAGATACTCAAACACCAAATAGAAACCTTTTGCAAAGAATCAAGTACTGCATTAACCACACAGTACCTGTGGTGAACATTCAGAAAAACCTGCTCTAATAATTAATCCTGGTTGGAACCTTCTGGTTACACCAGCCCACAGGGGATTTTGTGTCCGTCCGTCCGTCGTGCAGGGAGGGGCTGGGTGGGGAGTGAGGGGCTGGGTGGGGAGGGGAGGGGCTGGGTGGGGAGGGGAGGGGCTGGGTGGGGAGTGAGGGGCTGGGTGGGGAGGGGAGGGGCTGGGTGGGGAGGAGAGGGTAGGGAGGGGCTGGTCACCCCGTGGTGCCCTTATAAAACTCAACGTTTAACCTACTCACGCCAGCTTGTGCCCGCCCTCACAGTCGGCCATATTTGCGGAATACACCACGCCGCCGTTGACCCTGGCCATTGACCGAGCAACCCAACGTTCCTACCAGCTCCCTCCGCAGGAATGTGTTATACTATGATACTGGCAAAAGGGTCCCATTTTATTACGCGCTTTTATTTAACTCACTCTGTCTGTTCTTGTCGTTGTTGTCGTATCCTCAAATCTTGTAACTCAATTTTAACCCACTTCCCAATGTGGTATCGACTGCAAACTTCGGATACTTATGGCATACTGATGACAATACTATATTCTATCATAAAAATATATAGACAACACGTTCTACTTAATTAAATAGACTTTGTAATAAATGTTTTCTCCTCCAACATCAGTGCAGCGCCACATTAAATAGGCACTACAATGACAATAGTTTAAAGCGATTTGAAGCATGTTTTATTTTCTTTGGGGGGGGGGGGGCAGAGCTTTGTGACGTCACATTGGAGGGGGGGTCTGACTTTTGTGACGCCGTGTGACGATGGGGGGGGGGGGGGTGTCGTTCAAAAATCGCCCAAAATCGCGTGACGTCATTTATGGACGGCCCCTAAGTGAGTGAGTGGATGAGTGAGTGAGTAACACTATACCCCTCAGTATAACACCTTCCTTAGCGATGATCGCCCTGCGCTATGGAGACGATAACGCCAATACATCGTGGAGTGAATTCATGAGTGTGAGGGTGGGTGGGTGGGTGAGTGGGTGGGTGGATGAGTGTGTGAATAATTCGATTTTTCTTGCTGTTTTTCACACCTGATGACGATTGCTTGTGTTGCAGTCGAAACCTCGTGATAATTGTATTGTTTTCAGACGCTGTCATCCCGACAGACATGTTCTTCGCCTGAGGACGGACGGCTGCTTGCGTTGTGGCCGAAACGTCGTGAGAATTATTTTATTATGTTTTATTTGTATTATTTTATTATTTCCCTTCTACGTGACTTTACCGAAAGAACCAAGAAGTTGTTTTGTATTTTTATTATTTTATTGTTTCCCTTCTACGTGACTTTACCGAAAGAACCAATAATATAAATACGTGTAGTTTATCTTAGAAACGGAATCAACTCTCCGAGCGGAAACAAAGCCCATACGGAATCGCAGAACGCATTCGGCGTGGCATCGATTCCTACCGCCCTCGTCACCGTAGCGACAACTAAACAACATTGCATGCACAAACACGCGTGCGTGTGTGCGGATGTTGTGGTTGTCACTGGTAGCATCGAGACAATAACCACTTGAGCTAATCTTCTCACTTAGCGGAAATCCGTCCACATCTGGGTGGTTTAATTAGCCGAGCCAAGGAAGAACAATTTATATTCAATTCTATTCCCAAAGCCATCAACATCCGAAGAGGAGAAGAGAGGCGGGGCTAGCTGGTGTGGAGGGGGGCGGGGCATCTTGGAGAGGCGGGGCGAGACCGAGCAGGGGGGGGTGGACCCACAGCGAAGCGGTGATGTCATTGGCTGTGACCTCGGCGGGGGCGGAGCTTGCGCGTGTCCGCACGGGCCAATGGGAGCACGAGCCGCTGTCCAAGGTACCGATCGGGTGCACAGCAGAGGTCGCAAACGGGTTTTGATTCCTTACCCGTACTCGGCCGCACCAGGGTCGCAAACGGGTACCCGTACCCGGCCGTACCCTACCCGTACCCGGCCGGCTACGGGTAGGGTACGGGTATCGGGTACCTGATTGCGACCTCTGGGATGAAGCCATGTTGCAGGCGCGGGTGGGTTGATTCTAGGAACTTGAATTGTGAGAAGAGACAAGACGTTGGGAAATGAGTGACAAACAGTTACTCACCAGTGACTCACGGTCTACCCGTACCCGTACCCGGCCGCACCAGGGTCGCAAACCTGTACCCGTACCCGGCCGGGTACGGGTAGCCGGGTGCGGGTATCGGGTAACCGGTTGCGACCTCTGGTGCGCAGAGAGCGGAGTTCAACCGACGTCGTAAACTTGTAAGGGACGACGATATAATAGACGACGTTTCGGGCAACAGTCCTTCTTTAGAGGACATCAATGCAGGGCCATTGTGTGTATGTTGAAATTCTTTCGCACACCGTACGTAGCCAACCGTGCTAATCGGATTTAAAGCGTTTGTGACTGCAGGGATTCATATTCTTGGTTCCTTCGGTGAAGTCACGTAGAAGGGAAATAATAAAATAATAAAAATATAAAACAATAAAATTATTACGACGTTTCGACTGCAACACAAGTAATCGTCATCAGGTGTGAAATCCACAGCAAGAAAAAAATATTTCTCGTGAGAATGTTATTGTTTATACATTTTATTATTTTATTATTTCCCTTCTATGTGACTTTACCGAAAGAACCAAGAATACAAAAAGATAAATTAAATAAATACTCGCGCGTGTTTAATTTCATCATTAAAAGCAGCACTGCAAAGGGATACCGTGTGGCACATGTGATGTACTAACCACGTGTGTGTTGGGTTAGTCCATGCGGTGGTTTTCATGCCAAAATCCGTGTCGTTAACCCTCCAACCGCCCGACAAGATTGCAACGCTTACACAGACATTAGTAATACGTGACCCACGTACCGATCGATTTCTGATCGACGAAACCCCCCTCCTCATGCTCCTCCGCACCGGTGGCCGAGGACATGTTCCATGGCTGGATTTCCACATCGGCTCTCGACGACGTTTCGCCCAAACGGCCGCGAGGCACGTCAAGGTTAAAGAACTCGGACCTTCTTCTTGGTTCTTTCGGTAAAGTCACGTAAAATGGAAATAATAAAATAATAAAAATGAAACAATACAATTATTCTCACGACGTTTCGGCCACAACGCAAGCAGCCGTCCTCAGGTGACGAACAGGTCTGTCGAGAAGACAGAGTCTGACTCTTTATTATTTCCATTCTACGTGACTTTACCGAAAGAACCAAGAAGATGATTCCCTGCAGTCACGAAAGCTTTAAATCGAAATTGAACTCGGACCTGTCGGGCGTGTTCTCTCCCGTGGACAGCTGCCATTCAAGGTCCTGCGGGGTCATGCCGGATGCATCAACTGCTGCCACTTCGGTTTCGGGGACACGCGCGCAGTCACCTGCTCGGAAGATCACACGGCGAAGATCTGGGTGAGCGGACGTTCCGAACCTTGAGCGGCGCACAATCCAAGCTCGCCCCCTCTCCCCCTATGTCGCTAAATGTTGGTCACGTGGACTTATGGTGGACGGCGGTGTCCGATGACGTCGACCAGAATGGATCATCACAGTGCTTGGTGTATTGGCCACCGCTGTTGTAGATTGTTGAGTTCATTTGTTTCACCAGGTTCGATTTGACTACCCATTTCTTTAGAACTGCTTGTTACTCTTTGCTGCTTGTTGTTGTGTTTAGTTTTGTCCTTCCGCCGCACCTTCTATTAGCACGGTTGCCTGCGTACGGTGCGAAAGAAGTTCAACAGACGTACGTACAGGCTCAGGATACGTCTCACTTGCAAGAGTGATCCAGACTATGATGCAAGGTCTATGCTCTGTGTCTTTGCGTCTTCACGAATCCTCGCTGACTAGCCTGGTGAAGTATGGTCAAATAACCCTCAGGACTCACACGGCAGTGGCGAGGGTGGGGGGTGGTGGGGGGTACTGTACTGTGGAAATTAATTTCTGGCTTCATGATAATCTCCTTGCTGCAGGACACTGAGACTGGGAGAATCCTCAAGAGCTTTGATGACGCCCACCAGGATAACATTACCGAGTGCTCTGTCAACTCTACGAGGGGCAGGTAATTGTCCTACGCGAAGCGTGGAGTCAGCGGCTGCAGGAGACCATGGCTTCGTGGACACTGATAGACAGCAGGACAGTGGCAGACAGTCGTTCCTGGCCCTATGGGTGCATATGTAGTGGTGATACGCGCTGGGGTAGGGATCGGGTGCCAGCGCGTAGTGATTGGCTGTGTGTGTGGTGACGCGCGCTGACGGTGAAGGATCAGGGGTCAGCGCGGGGTCGTGGGTTATGTGGTGCTGATTGGCTGTGTGCCGGTGACGCGCTAGAGAGGGAGTGATCGGGTGGCAGCGCGGCGTGATTGGTTGGGTAGTGGAAACACGCGCTGGGGGAAAACGGATCGTAGAAATAGCGCGTCGTGATTGGTTAACTAAGGAGCGATGCTCACGTCGAGGTCCGCATCCGCTCCGTCTCCCGTGAGCAGGGACTATATAAGGTGATGCACACAGGCGCACGGGGAGAGTGTAACCAGCGAAGACTGAAGACGGAGAGGAAGAGATAGGGCCCTGTGGTACCCAGTCCCGCTGTCCTGTAGGGACCGGGACTCTGTGTAACCCAGAGGCGGAGTGTAGGGTGAGCATGCAGTGTGAGCATGCAGCGTGTGTAGCCAGAGGCATAGGGTCTACACGAGACGAGTGATGCGTGTGTAGCCAGAGGCATAGGGTCTACACGAGACGAGTGATGCGTGTGTAGCCAGAGGCATAGGGTCTACACGAGACGAGTGATGCGTGTGTAGCCAGAGGCATAGGGTCTACACGAGACGAGTGATGCGTGTGTAGCCAGAGGCATAGGGTCTACACGAGACGAGTGATGTGTGTGTAGCCAGAGGCATAGGGTCTACACGAGACGAGTGATGCGTGTGTAGCCAGAGGCATAGGGTCTACACGAGACGAGTGATGTGTGTGTAGCCAGAGGCATAGGGTCTACACGAGACGAGTGATGCGTGTGTAGCCAGAGGCATAGAGTCTACACGAGCTAAGTGAAGTGTGCAGTCAGAGGAATAGAGGTCACACGTTGTATCGTTGTATCGTGACAAGTAGTCAGAAGAATAGAGACCACACGTTGTATCGTGACAAGTCAAGATTTAATAAAAAGTGTGTTACCCGTCAAGGAGTTTCCTGCCGTCATTTCCAATACTTCACATATATCAATACTGACAATGATTATTACGTTATATGTGCACTACATACAAAGGGCGCCACGGTTGTGAGATATTAACTATCTCGCCTGGTATACAGGAGATCGTAGATTCGATCCCAACACTGACATCTGCTGTGTATTTGAAGTTTTCGTGTTCTACCCGCGATTACGTGGATTTTTTCCCGGGTCCTCCGGTTTTTCCCTCTCCATTTAGAAACGTGCTTTAAGTTAATTTGGCTGCCAAAAATTTCCACATGGTAAGCCACTTCGTTGGGCTATAATTTGTGGCCAAGTCGCTTCTGAAAAAGAGCTATCACAGCTCAGTGGGCCTTACCTGGTAGAATAAAAAAAAAATTTAGTTTAATGTTGAACTTCTTTCACACCATACTCTTGGAGTGACCTCCAGGCCACCGGTTGGTTTGTCTTTTCTCGGCAGGCTTTTGACAGTGTCATGGGATAAGGCCATGAAACTCTGGGATTTGGAAACGGGGAAGCTGCTGGTGAGTGTTTATCGTTGAGTGTCTGCGTGTACAATGATTCACGTTAACTCCACTTGCGGTCAACTCCGTGATGGCCCAGAAGCAGTTTGTGAAGTCCACGATCCCAAGTGAGAATGCACACGTGGTCAAACAACTCCCATGACCAACACGGTTCGGGTAGCCCTTCACACAGCAGTGAAGGATTGACAAAGGACTGTCTAATTATTATTATTAATTTATTGGAGACTGCTTTCTCAAAGTTACCCGAAAGGGATTATACACACACAGCAGGAATCATCGCCCCATATTGCCAGACTCATGTCCCAGGATATTCTTGCAAATGAGACTCTATCCTGGTCTCCTGGTCCCTTGATTTCTCAGCTGATTAAACAAAACCAACTTGACATTTGAACTTTGAACCTCTGCAGATGTGCGAGACTCACGCGTGGCCGCTGACGTGCTGCGACGCGTCTGGTGACGGACGCCTGCTGGCCACGGCCACCGCAGTGGACCGTTCACTCCGCCTGTGGGACGTGGACAGCTGCTCGCTCGTGGTGCAGCGCAACGGTGCGGTGGTTATTTCCACTGCGACTACGACGACGAATTATTATTATTATTATCCGTGACCAGGGTGGGGGGAGGGCGGGGGGGGGGGGAAACTGCGGCTCCGGAATTGCGTGCGACTCTTGAAGGGATGGCTTGGCGAGAGTTATTCGCAGGCATTGCGGCTTTGTGAAATATTGAGAGGGTTTTAGTTCTTCTTGGTTCTTTCGGTAAAGTCACGTAGAAGGGAAATAATAAAATAATAACCATAAAACATAATAAAATACAATTCTCACGACGTTTCGGCCACAACGCAAGCAGCCGTCCTCAGGTGAAGAACAGGTCTGTCGGAAATACAGCGTCTGAATGAGCACTACCATGCTTGGCAGCGTGCTCATTCAGACGCTGTCTTTCCGACAGACCTGTTCTTTACCTGAGGACGGCTGCTTGAGTTGTGGCCGAAACGTCGTGAGAATTGTTTTTTATTATGTTTTATAATTTTTTTTATTACCCTTCTACGTGACTTTACCGAAAGAACCAAGAAGATGAATCCCTGCAGTCACGAAAGCTTTAAATCGAAATTTAGGGTTTTAGTTGTTGTTGTACCGAATTAGAAGGAAACAAATGCCTCTTCTTGTTGTTTTGGGTTTACCGACAGCCCTGATCGTGACGCTCGTTCGCCCCGGGACAGCCTCACCGAGTCTCAAGACTCGTTAAAGAGTTTACGCAGTGAGGACGGGGGGGGGGGCAGTGTTGTTGCTGCTGCTGTACGTACGTTGTATGTTAACGGATGTTTAAAAACAGCAGGCAACAGCAACTCACATGTATGTTGAACTTTTTGGCACAGCGTACGTAGCCAACCGCGCTAATCGGAGTTGCCGCTGTGCGCGACATCCCAATCGAGCGGTTTGCGGGGTAACTTTTCAGCATTCGGATGTTGTTTGACCAATTCCGGTTACATTGAATGTTTTACTGGTAGGGACCTCCTGGTTACACCAGCCCACAGCGGATTATTGTGTCCGTCCGTCGTGCAGGGAGGGGCTGGGTGGGGAGGGAGGGGCTGGGTGGGGAGGGGCTGGGTGTGGAGGCAGGGGCTGGGTGGGGCTGGGTGGGGGGTGGGAGGGGTGGGGCTGGGTGGGGAGGGGCTGGTCATCCCGTGGTGCCCTTATAAAACTCAACGTTAAACCTACTCACGCCGGCTTGTGCCCGCCCTCACAGTCGGGCATATTTGCGGAATACACCACGCCGCCGTTGACCCTGGCCATTGACCGAGCAACCCAACGTTCCTACCAGCTCTCCCCGCAGGAATGTGTTTTTTTTCTTCCGTGAGCCATGCGGAACGTACAAACTCCACGCGCAGAAAGGGGCCCGTGTCGGGAATCGAACCCGGCTCCTTGCTGCCGCAAGGCGCGAGTGTCAACCACTGCACACCACCACCCTGCCTCGCTTGAGCACTTCACGTGGCGAGGTGATTGTGCATCTTGCGTTGTCCACAGATCACCACGAGGGAGCGCTCACGGGATGCAGGTTTGATTGCGGTGCTCAGCGAGTCGTGACCTCGTCGTACGACCGAAGCTTCAAGGTGTGGGACCTTGCGACACGCGTGGCTACGGTCAGCGTGGCTGGGTACGTGGTGTAATACTATCACTAGCGACGACAATGATGCTGATAATTATTGAGTGCACGTGGTATGGGCGCTATCGTTCGCAAAGCGAAGGGCGATCAATAAATTATATTACGGGCAACACCCACCACAGTATTAATCAGGGCGGCCTTCCGGATTAGAACCACGAACCCCCTGCAGCGAACGCGCTCCCGCTCTGGCCGCGTCAACAAAAACACGACCATGGCGTAGTTACAAGTAAAAACAAAAAAAATTAAACCTCATTAAACAAAGAGCGGCAAGTCCTCGCTTGATGCGCGCTCACACGCGAGCGCGTTTTCGCTAAAACGCGGTTCTTCCATTCGGGAACACCTTTCACACAACGCGGAACACGCACCGTTCTAACGCGGAACGCGGACCCCCGTTCTATCGCGGAACTCGCGGTGTCTGAGCGGTCGACGAACAACTTTCTTGAGCCGCAGTGACGCAGCGCGCTGATTTGTCCCGCCATCTCGCCGTGCGGCGTGCGTTAGCGCATCGGATTACCGTCACGTCGCCTGGTCGAAAACACCAAAACGCGTTATAACGAGCAGTGGCGTAGCTAAGATATTTTGCGCCCGGGGACGAACTATAAAATTGGCGCCCCCCCCCCCCCCCCGTTTAATCACATACCAAAATGTAATTACATGACATGCAGGCTGTGTGTGGCGGGATATATAAACTTTTAGGTTGAGGTGTAGATTTGTGCAGTAGTTTCAGGCTGCCGCGCCCGCCGCAATAAGTTATAATGTGACGTTGTAAGCCTCATTTTGGCGCCCCTTTACCTTGGCGCCCGGGGACATATGTACCCCCCTGCCCCCCCCCCCCCCCCAAAGGCTACGCCTCTGATAACGAGCGCTCGCCACAGGTCGCACGCGAACGTGCTCTCCGACTGCCGCTTCAGCGCCGGCGGGCGCCTCGTTGCCACGGCGTCGTGGGACCGTACTCTCCGCCTCTGGGACGTGCGGACCGGAGCCTTCCGTGAGGACGGACCTCTAGAATTGCGTGGGGGTCACGGCGGCTCCGTCAGCTCCTGCGCCTTCTCGTCCGATGGTAAAAAAAAAACTTCATAACTGCGCCGCCGTTTGATGCCGCACGGTACGAACTGGAACCGAACTTGAAATTGAAGCTTTCGTGACTGCAGGAATCCGTACTCTTTGGTTCTTTCGGTAAAGTCACGCAGCTTTGCCAGCTTTCCCACCTGATGAAGGACGCTTGTGTTGCGCCCGAAACGTCGTGTGATTTATTTAATTTTGTACCTACGTGACTTTACCGAAAGAACCAAAGAGTATGAATCCTTGCAGCCACGAAAGCTTCAAATCTAGAATTATGTAAATTATGTTGAGATAACATTTCAACTTTCATTTATTAGGTATAGCCCTGTGAGCCATTCGGCTCTTGAATCGGGTGCAACCGCAACAAACAAAAAAACAAAAACATGAACAAGAAAGCATCTTAAAGTGACTCTGTGCAAACAGAAAATCTTCCCTCACCTACACACCCACTCTGCAAGGATACCATCCGTCACCCTCCACCTACCACACACCAAGTCAGCGCCCCTTAGGCAGACGTGGCACGTGCAGTCGGTTGGCGTGATCGTTGCCAACACATCTGATTCAATCTTGATTTGAAGCTTTCGTGACTGCACGTCTCCTGGCTTGAGAATGGTAGCCGAGTGTGTGGGTGAGTGTTTGCGGGCTTTGGCAAAGAGACGACGCTGATGATGATGATGTTGATGTTCCTTGCAAAAGGTTTCAGTTTGGTGTTTTAACATCTTAACACAACTGGTTTTTATTGTCAGAAAGGGGATGAAACCTATTGTTATATTTCGATACTGGCAAAGGAGGTCCCATGATGTAGCTGCTCACCCCGAGCTCTCAATGCCCTGACAGTGGCATTGTCCTTGTGCTGTTCGCCTTCTGGTGTTGTCCTCCGGGTCTAACGCTGCGTGAGACGAGGCTCTAAAGAAAGCTGTCTCTGGTGTGGACCAATCAGTTTCAAAGACAACGCATCATCATATACTGTCAGAGCATGTGTTTTTTTAGTTTGCATGTTCACACAAGTATCTGTGGTTAATGCGGTACATGATTCCTTGCAAAAGGTTTCAGTTTGGTGGTTTAAACATCTTAACACAACTGGTTTTTATTGCTGGAAAAGGTATAAAACCTCGATTTAAAGCTTTCGTGACTGCAGGGATTCATCTTATTGGTTCTTTCGGTAAAGTCACGTAGAAGGGAAGTAATAAAATATAATATTATTGTATAATATTATTATATTATTTTATTATGTTTTATTTTTATTATTTCATTACTTCCCTTCTACGTGACTTTACCGAAAGAACCAAGAAGGTATAAAACCTATTGTTACATTTCGATACTGGCAAGGGAGCTCCCATGATGCTGTTAGTCGTCGTCAATGTGTTCATCTTGTGCGCGATCATATCCTTTTGGAAGCCTCCCTGCTCGTGTCTGGGGGTCTTGACCGACGCGCCGTCGTGTGGGACGCCGCTACGGGCAGCAGGGGCGCCGTGCTGAAGGTAAAAAAATAAAATATATATTTACATTTTTTTTATAAACACGCTTTTATGCAGAACCTACCTGGCACACACGAAGTAGCACATCGCGTAGAGATTCATAGCAGCCATCCAGCAGTAAATCGATCGTCACATCGTAAGCATGAATGTTGTAATGGAAGAACTCCACGACTCCAGGAAGTGGCCCCGAAGCTTGCCCTAACGTAAGGCACCGTGGGCAAATTACAGCCAACGTCAGTTGACCGTGGACAATTAGACCCAAGCCGAAACATAACATGTAAAAAAATAATGTTTAAAAATTTTATTTTTAATTTTTTATGATAGAATATAGTATTAAAAAAAAATGTTTTAACACGCTTTTATGTAGAACCTACCTGGCCATCCAGCAGTAGATCGATCGTCACATAGTAGCACTTTGATCGATGAGCCGGGCTTCCTCTCGAACGCCGCGGTGGCTAGGAGATGTTGACTGCCTCGCCTGGTGTGCAGGAGGTCGTGGGTTCGATCCCGACCCTGACGCCTGCTGTATGTTTGGAGTTTGCGTGTCTCTCTCTCATGATCGACGTCACGGTGGCTAGGAGATGTTATCTGCCTCTCCACGTATACAGGAGGTCGTGGGTTCGATCCCGACCCTGTCGCCTGCTGTACGTTTGGAGTTTGCGTGTCTCTCTCTCTCTCACTCTCATCATCATCATCATCGTCATCACGGTGGCTAGGATATATTATTTGCCTCTCCTCGTATACAGGAAGTCGTGGGTTCGATCCCGACCCTGACGCCTGCTGTATGTTTGGAGTCTGCGTGTCTCTATCTTTCTCCGTGGCCGCGTGGATTTTTCTCCGGGTCCTCCCGTTTTTCCCCTCCCACATTTAGAACCAACATCATCACAGACGCCTTCAAACTAGAACGACCAATATCATCCATAATACAGTTTTTTTTATAGTTAGATCGCGTAAATATATTAACGTGTCAAATTTAGATATAAAGCTTTCGTGACTGCAGGGATGAATATTCTTGGTTCTTTCGGTAAAGTCATATATTTTTAAATTATTTTATTGTTTCCCTTCTACGTGACTTTACCGAAAGGACCAAGAATATATTAACGTGTCAGTTAAACCCGCCACCACCCGACACAACCAATTAGTAAGTTTGACACGTAAACAGAACGTGGCCAATTCGTCACTAGTACAGCAACACCGGTGTGTTGGAGAGCAAAGCCACAACATTTACAATCTGAATGACGACGTTTCACCAGTAATTACAACTGGTGTGGACCAATCAGTTTCAAAGACAATGCATCATCATATACCACCAGAGCATGTGTTTTCTTTGCATGTTCACCACAAAGTCTTACGTGTTTAATGCAGACATGATTCCTTGCCAAGAGGTTTCTGCTTGGTGTTTTAACATCTTAACACAACTGGTTTTATCATGGCCAGAAACGGGTTGAAACCTAAAATTGCGAAATCGTCACCCGTTGGAAGGAATCATCCGCAGGCCCCAAGCAAACGCCATCGTTCTTTGTGCTGCTTGCAAGGGTCACACGGACTGGGTGATGGACGTGGACGTGAGCGCGGACAAGCGCTGGGTTTTAACGGCCTCGAAGGTCAGCGAGCGGACGCGCTTTGCTCAGTTGCTCGATCTGTGAACACCCCCCGTTCTCGCCCCCCCCCCCCCCCCGGTTTTTAAACTCGTCGGAGGCTTTCACGATCAATGTTATCCAACACATTCCTGCGGAGGGAGCTGGTAGGAACGTTGGGTTGCTCGGTCAATGGCCAGGGTCAACGGCGGCGTGGTGTATTCCGCAAATATGCCCGACTGTGAGGGCGGGCACAAGCCGGCGTGAGTAGGTTAAACGTTGAGTTTTATAAGGGCACCACGGGGTGACCAGCTCCTCCCCACCCAGCTCCACCCTCCCCACCCAGCCCCTCCCCACCCTCCCCACCCAGCCCCTCCGCACCCTCCCCTCTCTACCCAGCCCCACCCCTCCCATTTTTGGATGCACGACGGACGGACGGACACAATAATCTACTGTGGGCTGGTGGAACCAGTTGGTTCCTACCAGTAAAATGTTGACAAGTGCTGTCTCTCTCCACCAGTGATTCTTCTTAACCTGGGGGGTGCACGCAGTTCCTGGGGGGTGCGAGATGCCCTTTCTGGGGGTGCGACACGTGGCCAGATTTGTTTAAGAAGCTAAATCATCGATAAATAAATTCAGCGCGGGCACGTCAAGTGCAACTGCTTAGTTTTTATTAAACCCTGTGTGTTTAACACGGTGGCTTGCGCGGCCGATATCTTCCATAATACAGTTTTTTGGGATTAGATTGCGTAAATATTTCAGTGTGTCGTGAAACCCGCCACCACCCGACACAGCCATTTAGAAAAGGTTTGTCACGTAAACAGAACGTGGCCAATTCGTTACTAGTACAGCAACGCCGGTGTGTTGGAGAGCAAAGCCACAGCATTTACAATCCGAGTACGACGTTTCGACAGTAAGTACAAGCAGCTTCATCAGGCGACACTTTGCTCAAGCAAGAAGGGCTCCCAAGTGATGTCATCACATCTATCAAGGAGCGAAACAGGAGGGACCTCTCCACAAATCCTATGCACTCCAAAACCTCATCGGCCCGCGCGGTCTTGGGTGTGATCGCCCAGCAGCGGAATGACGCGAGGCTGGGAGGTTTGCACTTACGCGCGTCGCTCGTGTTCCACAGGACCGCACGATGAGACTGTGGAACATTGAAAACATGGACCGCATCCCAGCCGTGATGGGACGCGAGAGCGAGAACGAGTCAAGGGTCTTGCAGGTGAGTCGTGTTACTTGACCGCGCATTGTTACACTCAACGATGGTGCTCATTGGCTGGCTGGGCGGCGGTGGCGGCTATCGGTGACGGACCGGGGACTGGAAATCGGTCCCAGGCTTTTTGTAAACACAGCAGGAGGAGGGGGGGGGGAAGTTGCTGCGTGATCTCGTTGGGCCCCAAAAAAGGGCAAATGGGGCCCGATCCTCGGATGGAATGCGCATTCTAAATGTGAATTGTGGTTATTAAGGAGGCATCTTTGGGGCTGCCGATTATAATGGTGGACTTTAAACCCAAGTCAGAGCGTAAACAAGCAATGAAGCGCACACATTGAAGGAATACAGGGTGCTTTAAAACACGTTCCTTCGGAGTGGGCAGGTAGGAACTTGGTTGGACAGTGCATTCGTGCACGACAGACAGACAAATAATCCCTGGTGGGCAGTGTGGAACCTGTTTTTCCTACCTGTATAAAAGATAACTTGACTTTAGGGAGCCAGGCAGCCAGCCAGGTAGCCAACCCCCTTAACTATCGGCCCCTCCTCCTTGCTTAGGCCCCTCCCCTTACCCCCCCCCTCCCTTTGGCCCCTCCCCCCTTAGGCCCCTCCCCTGACCACCCCCTCCATATCCTTAGGCCCCTCTCCTGACTCCCCCCTTCCTTAGGCCCCTCCCCTCTCCGTACCCGGCAGTAGGTCTCCACCAATCAAAGAGCTGTTTATATTATATATATATGCACGACAGACAGTCAGACAGACAGACAAATAATCCCTGGTGGGCAGTGTGGAACATTGTTCCTACCTGTAAAATGTTGACACTTATATGGGACTATCGTTTTAAATGTAAAAATAATGGATAATAACACTGTAACATGATAACAGATGTGCGAATTTGCGACAGTACCACAAGAAATGTACCCTCCGGGCTCTGGAGACCACCTGGAGACGATTCCAGGCACGCGTTGACAACGATGGCCAACGAGTGGGAGACTCTTTGACTTTTTGAAGCTATTAACATTACATTTGTTATCATATTATTTCGGTAAAGTCACGTAGAAGGGAAATAATAAAATAATAAAAAGATAAAACAATACAGTTGTCACGACGTTTCGACTGCAACACAAGCAATCATCATCAGGTGTGAAATCCACAGCAAGAAAATTTGAAAAAAGTGGCGGTCAAATTTTCTTGCTGTGGATTTCACACCTGATGATGATTGCTTGTGTTGCAGTCGAAACGTCGTGAGAATTGTATTGTTTTGTATTTTTATTATTTCCCTTCTACGTGACTTTACCGAAAGAACCAAGAATATGAATCCCTGCAGTCACGAAAGCTTTAAATAAAAATTTGTTATCATGTTAACAGTGTTATATCATCCGTTCTTTTTCCATTTAAAACGATAGTCCCATGTAAGTGTTAAAAAAAAAGTTCAAGCACACTCCCTATTTATTTATTTTTATTTCTGGCCACATTTGCAATTTCCCCCCACACACACAACGGCCCACCGACCCTCGGAATGGATCCGGCTCCTATGGCAATTCGGGGTCTGGTGGATCTCCCCACGTAGGTCGACTCAGCCTAGAGATGAGTTCCTGGCGCGGTGTGTGGTAAATATCAGCATCGGGAATACAAAGGCGGCTGGGGATGGTACTGGTAACACCACCCCCAACTCCACCCCCTCGTGTGCTGTACCGTGCCTTAATATAGGCGTTGTTCGCTAACAGCACTTGCCCTAACAGTCTGTTGTAGGCTACATGGGTGATCTTTGTCTCCTTCATAGACATTGTTCGCATACAGCACTTGCCCGAGGCTGTGTTCGCTAACAGCACTTGCCCCACCAGTCTGTTGAAGGCTAGACGGGTGATCTCTGTCTATGTATCCTCCATAAGTGATGTTCGCTCACAGCACCTGCCCTAGGCGATGTTCACACACAGCACCTGCCCTAGGCGATGTTCACACACAGCACTTGCCCTAGGCGATGTTCACACACAGCACCTGCCCTAGGCGATGTTCACACACAGACCTGCCCTAGGCGATGTTCACACACAGCACCTGCCCTAGGCGGTGTTCGCTCACAGCACTTGCCCTACCTAGGCGATGTTCACACACAGCACTTGCCCTAGGCGGTGTTCACACACAGCACCTGCCCTAGGCGATGTTCACACACAGCACCTGCCCTAGGCGATGTTCACACACAGCACCTGCCCTAGGCGATGTTCACACACAGCACCTGCCCTAGGCGGTGTTCGCTCACAGCACTTGCCCTACCTAGGCGATGTTCACACACAGACCTGCCCTAGGCGATGTTCACACACAGC
The DNA here is from genome assembly GCF_964198595.1 of Lampetra fluviatilis. Lineage (NCBI taxonomy): Eukaryota > Metazoa > Chordata > Hyperoartia > Petromyzontiformes > Petromyzontidae > Lampetra > Lampetra fluviatilis. The sequence goes on along the minus strand of NW_027621416.1, from coordinate 7,222 downwards.
ACCTGCCCTAGGCGGTGTTCACACACAGCACTTGCCCTAGGCGGTGTTCACACACAGCACTTGCCCTAGGCGGTGTTCACACACAGCACTTGCCCTAGGCGATGTTCACACACAGCACTTGCCCTAGGCGGTGTTCACACACAGCACTTGCCCTAGGCGGTGTTCACACACAGCACTTGCCCTAGGCGGTGTTCACACACAGCACTTGCCCTAGGCGATGTTCACACACAGCACTTGCCCTAGGCGGTGTTCACACACAGCACTTGCCCTAGGCGATGTTCACACACAGCACTTGCCCTAGGCGGTGTTCACACACAGCACCTGCCCTAGGCGATGTTCACACACAGCACCTGCCCTAGGCGATGTTCACACACAGCACCTGCCCTAGGCGATGTTCACACACAGCACTTGCCCTAGGCGGTGTTCACACACAGCACCTGCCCTAGGCGGTGTTCACACACAGCACTTGCCCTAGGCGATGTTCACACACAGCACTTGCCCTAGGCGATGTTCACACACAGCACTTGCCCTAGGCGATGTTCACACACAGCACCTGCCCTAGGCGATGTTCACACACAGCACCTGCCCTAGGCGATGTTCACACACAGCACCTGCCCTAGGCGATGTTCACACACAGCACCTGCCCTAGGCGATGTTCACACACAGCACTTGCCCTAGGCGATGTTCACACACAGCACTTGCCCTAGGCGATGTTCACACACAGCACTTGCCCTAGGCGATGTTCACACACAGCACTTGCCCTAGGCGATGTTCACACACAGCACTTGCCCTAGGCGATGTTCACACACAGCACCTGCCCTAGGCGATGTTCACACACAGCACCTGCCCTAGGCGATGTTCACACACAGCACCTGCCCTAGGCGATGTTCACACACAACACTTGCCCTAGGCGGTGTTCGCTCACAGCACTTGCCCTAGGCGATGTTCACACACAGCACTTGCCCTAGGCGGTGTTCGCTCACAGCACCTGCCCTAGGCAATGTTCACACACAGCACCTGCCCTAGGCGATGTTCACACACAGCACTTGCCCTAGGCGGTGTTCGCTCACAGCACCTGCCCTAGGCAATGTTCGCACACAGCACCTGCCCTAGGCGATGTTCACACAGCACTTGCCCTAGGCGATGTTCGCTCACAGCACTTGCCCTAGGCCACAAGGTGGTAAACCTCTCCTCCCCTTCGCCCGGCAGTGCGAGGCGTGCAGGAAGCCGTTCCCCGCGATGCGACGCTGGGGGACGGCGGCGTCGTCGTCGTCGGCCGTGTCCAGGTGCAGCACGTGCCGCTCCACGACGACGGGCGACGCCCTGCGGCGTCACGAAGCCGAGCCCCATGGTCCGTGACGCAGCCGCGTAGTTGAGTGCGTTATCAGCGAGGGGGGGGGCGGCGAAGGGGGCTGTGCAGTGTAACAATCGAGTCAGGTGGGGGCCCCCCCAATAATGTGATTTGTACTCTTTGTTTTTTCGATAAAGTCACGTAGGTGAAAATAAAAATGAAATAACTAAATTATATTCTTGGTTCTTTCGGTAAAGTCACGTAGAAGGGAAATAATAAAATAATATAAATAGTAAACAATAAAAATATATAGTTTTATATTTATATTATTTTATTAACAATTAAACATATATTGTTTTATATTTATATTATTTTATTATTTCCCTTCTACGGTAAAGTCACGTAAACAATAAAAAAAATGTTGTTTAATTTTTATATTATTTTATTATTTCCCTTCTACGTGACTTTACCGAAAGAACCAAGAATACAACTAAATGAAATCACGACGTTTCGGAAGCAACACAAGCATCCGTCATCAGGTGTAACCGCTCCAGCAAAATTACTGTAGCGTATGAAGAGAGAAACGTCGTGATTTTTATTTTATTTTACTTTTTAATGTTTTTACCTACGTGACTTTACCGAAAAAAACCTAAGAATATGAAGATAGCTATTTAGAGACACGTGTTTATATAGGGGACTAGTGGGGGGGGGGGGTCATGCGGCAGGCCGTGTGGCGTCGTGGGCGGTTGAGCAGGGGGTTAGCATGAGTTAAACCGATAGATAACCATCTTTTTAAATCCTTTATATTAAGTTCACTTGCTTGCTTACGACCGTGCAAATCTTTCGGTCGTTTTTTAACCCACTTCCCGTGATCCAATCGAGCTGACATTTTGCACACAGACTCGCTGCGCGTGACAATTAATGTTCGTGAAATTTTTTTCAAAAATTTGACACTTTTTAGGACAAAAATATTATATTTAATTACCAATTGCTTAATGGTGCAATGCAATCATCTGACCCATAGGTGGCAGCCATCTCAAGCCAGAGGACGAGAGGACTCTAGCCGCCACGCATATAAAGGATTTAGAGTGAAAAACTTTGTTTTTACGGGTTAATTTTTTTTCCTTGTGATTATTGAGATTTGTCTCTTAGCACGGTTGCAGCCTCTTGCACTGATCGACATCGTCGTTACGCGCGCGGTCTCGAACTATTTGGCGGTGCAGCCACTAACAGATCCGCAGTGGTGGTTACCTCTTTGCAATGTTACGTTACCGCTCGAATGTAATTAGAATCTAACGTGGAGCGTGGAATTGACGCATTTTCACTCGAAATAAATTCAAACCGTGTTTTGAATAAGTGTTTGGTTGTTGTTATTCTTCGTATTTTACTGTGTTGTTGAAAACGAATGTCATCGTGGTTGTCAAGGGGGGTGCCCCACAATTTATAGCTTTGACCATAGCGGGGGAGGAGGGGGTAATTGAAGAAGGGTTTTGCTTGGGTGCCACGGTAGGGAGATGTTAACTACCTCGCCAGGTGTGCAGGAGGTCGCGTGTTCGATCTCGACCCTGACGCCCGCTGTATATTTGGAGTTTGCGTGTCTCTCTCCCCGTGGTCACGTGGACTTTTCTCCGGATCCTCCGTTCCACCCCCCATCCAAGTGTATAATAAACATGCGTTTTAGAATATTTGGCTGCTATACATTTCCACGTGATAAGCCACTTCGTTCATCTATCATTTGTGGCCAGATCGCTTCTGAAAATGCAGTTGTATGGCTCATCCGGTCACTTACCTGATAAAATAAAAACAATTATGGGACCTCCTTTGCCAGTACCAAAATATGATAATAATCTGTCACGTGACCCGCGCATGTGGAAGCGTAATGCATTGTAGTTTAGTGGTTAGCGCGAGTTCGATTCCCGCTCACTACCGGTGACGATTATTTTAGCCGGTCCTGGGCCTCCCCTAGGTCGACTCAGCCTCAAACGAGTAACTGTTGTGGTGTGTGAACATCGCCTACTGGGGAGACAAAGGCGGCCGGGCGTGGTGAATCCAAGTCCCGGGCGAAGCCGGGTAGTAACAGCTTAGTACCTAATAATTGAACTTGAACTTGGGTGTGCCACCACCGCGTGGAGGGTTGCCTCGTGGGCAGCAGATGGCAGCAGAGGGCAGTGCAGTACCAGCCAGCAGGCAGGGGTCGCAGCGCCCACAGCGGTGAGCAAGCGATCAGGCGTCCAAATGTGACTCGTCCCCAGGCTCCCCTATTCCTCCCTCCACTACCTTCGTCTTCCTGCACACCCTCTCCCCGCCATGCCCCACCTCGTGTTGGCACAACATCACCCCGTGTTGGCACAACACCACCCCGTGTTGGCACAACACCACCCCGTGTTGGCACAACACCACCCCGTGTTGGCACAACACCACCTCGTGTTGGCACAACATCACCCCGTGTTGGCACAACATCACCCCGTGTTGGCACAACATCACCGCGTGTTGGCACGACATCAACTCGTGTTGGTACAACACCACCTCGTGTTGGCACAACATTAAGTTCAAGTTCATGTATTAGGTGTAGCCCTGTGAGCCATTCGGCTCTTGAATCGGGTGCAACAGCAACAAACATGAACAAGAAAACATATTAAAGTGACTATGTGCAAACAGAAAAGACAGCAAAATATTGCAGAAAAGGCACCGTACACCAACACTGTGTGCAAAAATCACAGTGGGATGCAAGTCAAACAACAACAACAACCACAAGACAACTTAGATTAAGGCCATCAGTCTAACTCTGTACTACAACAAACAAACATGGCCAAACCAAAAAACGTTTCGAAAATCACCAAAATAAAGCCATAAAAAACATCACCACGTGTTGGCACAACGCGACGAACTCAGCACGGTTTCTTGTTTGTTTTCACATTTAGGTGCGGAAAACCTGTAACAGTTTTTTTCCGGGGTTTTTTCTGCGGTTACCAATCATGCTTTTTTTTGTTACACAATCGTGGTTTATTAATACAACAAAAAAATGCGCTAACCTATTGCGCCACCGCTCCACAGCTTGTACACACGCAGAAATATCACCCGGGTACACCTCCATAATAGAGGTGTTTTGGGTTAGATTGGGTAAATATATAAATGTGTCGTTTAAACCCGCCACCACCCGACACAGCCAACTAGTAAGGTTTGCAACGTAAACAGAACGTGGCCAATTCGTCACTAGTACAGCACTAGTGTGTAGTGTAGTGTATAGTGTAGTGTATAGTAGTGTATAGTGTAGTGTATAGTAGTGTATAGTGTAGTGTATAGTAGTGTAGTGTATAGTGTAGTGTATAGTAGTGTATAGTGTAGTATACTAGTACAGCACACCGGTGTGTTGGAGAGCCAAGCCACAACATTTACAATCTGAGTACGACGTTTCGCCAGTAATTACAACTAGCTTCATCAGGCGACAGCCAGATTTGTGGAGATTCCACCTGTTTCGTTCCTTATATAGAGGCGTAGATGTGGTGACCACGCTTCTGCATTCTTGCACAATGTGGGGGGGGGGGCGGCGATTACTGAGTCTACGTACATGATGCATGTACATGATGCGAGCCCTTTCAACTTGTCCTTCCTGTCTATTGTGTATTAAAATAGTCGTACCAACGGTAATCCCTATTGAATTATGCTGCCCTATGTAGGCATGCATTTCAATAATGTATTATTTGATGATTCGCTTCCACGCAGCACTAAGGCTGTAGCTATCCGAACGGTTAAAGCTATTTTTTATTTCTTTAAATTTCGATAGATTATCTAATTAGTCTTGGCCAGTAGTAGCTAGTTTTGCACAGAACTTCAACATTATCAAAATCAATTGAGTGTCCTTGTTGGCACGCGTGGTTCTGCTACTGCTGACAGTTGTATTTGGGATAATTGAATATTTCTCTGATGTTCTTTCAAGTCTCGTTCTGACCATTCGTCCTGTTTGCCCCAACATGACATTTACCGCACGTGTAATTAATCCTGGACACACCTTCTGCTGATAGCTTCGGTAATACATCTTTAGTACCAGATATTAATTTCTGTATTTTATGTACCGTGCCAAATCTTACTCGGATGTTTTGTTTTTCCAAACATCTGGCTAATTTATCAGTTACTCCCGCAATGTACGGTATTTTAATTACTTGGGCCAGTTTCAATGCTCGTGTTATTTTATTTGGTTTTGGCATTCAATGCCCTGTTGATTTGTGCATCATTGTAACCGTTCATTTGCAGCGCTTCTTCAACATGTTGAATTTCACTTCTGACACTTTCTTAGCTCGATGAATGAGCGTCTAGATAAGAGCAGATTTCTGTGCAGGTGATGGTGTGACTCTGCATTCAGATAGGCGTCGGTATGCGTTTTCTTTCAGCAACACTGGCGTGTTATGACAATAGGGGTTTTCCCTTTTTTTCAGGCAACAAACAGGTGTGAAGATGTTAAACACAAAACGGAAACATTTAAAAAGAAATCATGTCTGCATTAACCACAATGCTTGTGGTCAGAATGCAAAAAAAAATCATACTCTGATAATATATGCATTGTCCTTGAAACTGATTGGGTCCACACCAGACAGCTTTCTTTGTGCCTCGTCTCAAACGATGTTAGACCAGAGGACGCCAAATGCAGACATGATTCCTTGTAAAAGGTTTCAGTTTGGTGTTTAAAACATCCTAACACCTGTTTTGTTGCCAAAAAGGAGAAAAACCCCATTATCATATTTTGGTAATGGCAAAGGAGGTCCCATGATTTAACTGTGTGTTATTTTACCATTTCGAGCAGAATATCCATAAATGGGAGAGTTCAGTCAGCTTCCACATCCATGGTGAACTGGATGGATGGGTTTTGCGAGTTGAGATGATTTAGAAATGCGTTCAGTGTATCTATGCCGTGTGGCCAGACCACCAATGTGACATCCACATATCTAAACCAAGCAGATGGTTTTAGTGTGCTTGAAGCTATTGCTTTTGTTACAAAATCTTCAAAATACAAAGTCGCTATCACAGGAGACAAAGGAGAGCCCATTCCTGCTCCTCCTTTTCTTTCAAAAAAATCCACCAAGAAGTAGCTTCATCAGGCGACAGCCTTAATCAAGCGACAGCCTGATGAAGATCGTTGTAATTACTAGCGAAACGTCGTACTCAGATTGTAAATGTTGTGGCTTGGCTCTCCAACACACCGGTGTTGCTGTACGAGTATACTACACTATACACTACACTATACTTCGATTTAAAGCTTTCGTGACTGCGGGGATTCATCTTCTTGGTTCTTTCGGTAAAGTCACGTAGAAGGGAAGTAATAAAATAATAAAAATAAAACATAATAAAATAATTCTCACGTTTCGGCCACAACGCAAGCAGCCGTCCTCGGGTGAAAACATTCAGACGCTGTCTCCCGACAGACCTGGTTTTCACCTGAGGACGGCCTGCTTGCGTTGTCGCCGAAACGTCGTGAGAATTATTTTATTATGTTTTATTTTTATTATTTTATTACTTCCCTTCTACGTGACTTTACCGAAAGAACCAAGAAGATGACTACACACTATACACTACACTTACACACTGCACTATACACTACACTATACACTACACTATACACTACTATACACTATACTATACACTACACTACTATACACTACACTATACACTACTATACACTATACTTTACACTACTATACACTACACTACACACTACACACTAGTACTGTACTAGTAACGAATTGGCCACGTTCTGTTTACGTGACAACCCTTGCTAGTTGGCTGTGTCGGAGTGGTGGTGGGTTTTAAACGACACATTGTTTTAATCACGCGATCTAACCCCAAATAAACCTCCGTTATGGATGACATTGATCGCGACAGCCTGCCACGTGTGACACGAACCGGGTACCCATTTGCGCCATTGACCAGAAAAGGAGA
>NW_027621415.1:22500-73456 GCF_964198595.1 Lampetra fluviatilis | reverse complement strand
AGTGAGTGAGTGGGTGAGTGAGTCAGTGGGTGAATGAGTCAGTGGGTGAGTGAGTCAGTGGGTGAGTGAGTGAGTGGGTGAGTGAGTGAGTGGGTGAGTGGGTGAGTGGGTGAGTAAGTGAGTGAGTGGGTGAGTGGGTGCGAGGTTTGGCGAATGAGTGAGTGAATGAGTGAGTGGGTGAGTGAGTGGGTGAGTGAGTCAGTGGGTGAGTGAGTGAGTGGGTGAGTGAGTGAGTGGGTGAGTGAGTCAGTGGGTGAGTGAGTGAGTGGGTGAGTGAGTGGGTGAGTGAGTGAGTGGGTGAGTGGGTGAGTGAGTGAGTGAGTGGGTGAGTGGGTGAGTGAGTGGGTGAGTGAGTCAGTGGGTGAGTGAGTCAGTGGGTGAGTGAGTCAGTGGGTGAGTGAGTGAGTGAGTGAGTGGGTGAGTGAGTGAGTGGGTGAGTGGGTGAGTGGGTGAGTGGGTGGGTGGGTGCGAGCGATGGTGAGTGAGTGGGTGAGTGGGTGAGTGAGTGGGTGAGTGAGTGAGTGGGTGAGTGAGTCAGTGGGTGAGTGAGTGAGTGGGCGAGTGGGTGGGTGGGTGCGAGCGATGGTGGGTGAGTGAGTGAGTGAGTGGGTGAGTGAGTCAGTGGGTGAGTGAGTCAGTGGGTGAGTGAGTGAGTGGGTGAGTGAGTGAGTGGGTGAGTGAGTGAGTGGGTGAGTGGGTGAGTGAGTGAGTGAGTGGGTGAGTGGGTGAGTGAGTGGGTGAGTGAGTCAGTGGGTGAGTGAGTCAGTGGGTGAGTGAGTCAGTGGGTGAGTGAGTGAGTGAGTGAGTGGGTGAGTGGGTGAGTGAGTGAGTGAGTGAGTGGGTGAGTGAGTGAGTGGGTGAGTGAGTGAGTGGGTGAGTGAGTCAGTGGGTGAGTGAGTGAGTGGGCGAGTGGGTGGGTGGGTGCGAGCGATGGTGGGCGAGTGAGTGAGTGAGTGGGTGAGTGAGTGGGCGAGTGAGTGGGCGAGTGAGTGAGTGAGTGAGTGAGTGGGTAGGAGCGAGGAGAGTGAGTGAGTGGGCGAGTGGGTGGGTGCGAGCGATGGTGGGTGAGTGAGTGAGTGGGTGAGTGAGTCAGTGGGTGAGTGAGTCAGTGGGTGAGTGAGTCAGTGGGTGAGTGAGTGAGTGGGTGAGTGAGTGAGTGGGTGAGTGGGTGAGTGGGTGAGTAAGTGAGTGAGTGGGTGAGTGGGTGCGAGGTTTGGCGAATGAGTGAGTGAGTGGGTGAGTGGGTGGGTGAGTGAGTGGGCGAGTGGGTGGGTGGGTGCGAGCGATGGTGAGTGAGTGGGAGGTTGGTGAGTGAGTGAGTGGGTGAGTGAGTGGGTGAGTGAGTCAGTGGGTGAGTCAGTGGGTGAGTGAGTGGGTAAGTGGGTGAGTGGGTGAGTGAGTGAGTGGGTGAGTGAGTGAGTGGGTGAGTGAGTGGGTGAGTGGGTGAGTAAGTGAGTGAGTGGGTGAGTGGGTGCGAGGTTTGGCGAATGAGTGAGTGGGTGAGTGGGTGAGTGAGTGGGTAGGAGCGAGGTGAGTGAGTGGGTGCGAGGTTTGGCGAGTGAGCGAGTGAGTGAGCGATGGTGAGTGAGTGGGTGAGTGAGTGGGTGAGTGAGTGGGTGAGTGGGTGAGTAAGTGAGTGAGTGGGTGAGTGGGTGCGAGGTTTGGCGAATGAGTGAGTGGGTGAGTGAGTGAGTGGGTGAGTGGGTGAGTAAGTGAGTGAGTGGGTGAGTGGGTGCGAGGTTTGGCGAATGAGTGAGTGGGTGAGTGGGTGAGTGAGTGGGTAGGAGCGAGGTGAGTGAGTGGGTGCGAGGTTTGGCGAAGTGAGCGAGTGAGTGAGCGATGGTGAGTGAGTGGGTGAGTGAGTGGGTGAGTGAGTGGGTGAGTGAGTGGGTGCGAGGTTTGGCGAGTGAGCGAGTGGGTGAGTGAGTGAGTGGGTGAGCGAGTGAGTGAGTGAGTGGGCGAGTGAGTGAGCGAGTGAGTGAGTGAGCGAGCGAGCAATTGCGAACGCTACTCCAACAGAGCCCCCCCCCCCCAGTTCGGCCGACAACGCAAGACGAACCTTGAGAGCCGTGCCCAGGATGTCCTCCCCCCAGGTCCGCTCGGCCTCAAGCAGCAACGCAGCGGCATCACGCTCTGCGAGAACCCGCGTCTTTATTGGGAACAAGTCGGAATCACACTCGGAGCGTCACGCCCAGAGGTCGCAAACGGGTTTTGATTCTAGATTTGAAGCTTTCGTGACTGCAAGGATTCATCTTCTTGGTTTTTTCGGTAAAGTCACGTAGAAGGGAAGTAATACAATAATAAAAATAAAACATAAAACAATTCTCACGACGTTTCGGCCACAACGCAAGCAGCCGTCTTCAGGTAAAGAAATTCTTCTTTACCTGAAGACGGCTGCTTGCGTTGTGGCCGAAACGTCGTGAGAATTGTTTTAAAGTTTTGTACTATAAATCCTTTATATGCGTGGCATCGGTTTCATTTTATTATTCATTTCTGTTTTTCTTGAGTAAGCAAGCAAGCAAGTGAAGTTAATATAAAGGATTTAAAAATGAAATATCACCTCTTGTGACATGCCTCGTATATTCCCGAGGGCACTAGCGTTGACCCGTTTAACCACTTTCAAGAACCTGGCGGCTTCAATTGAACTGCTTTATAAATAGTCTCCATTGTACAGCGTGGGGGCAGGGATTTCATGCCATGAGGTTAGTCAACATTTGCGTCGTCATGAAACGGGCGGCTAGAGTCCTCTCGTCCTCTGGCCTGAGATGGCTGCCCACCTATGGGTCAGATGATTGCCTGCCACCATTAAGCATTTGGTAATTACATATTTTTAAAAAATTTCATAAAAAGTGTAAAGTTATGGAAAAAAATTTTCGCGAAAATAAATTGTCACGCACAACGAGTCTTGCGTGCAAAATGTCAGCTCGATTGGATCACGGGAAGTGGGTTAAAAAACGACCGAAAGATTTGCACGGTCGTAAGCGCGCAAGCAAGCAAGCGAGCGAACTTAATATAAAGGGTTTAAAAATAAAATAAAAATCACGACGTTTCGGAGGCAACACAAGCTTCCGTCTTCAGGTGGAACCGTCACAGCTACGGTTGCCGTATCAAGTAAATGAGAAATTCCAAGAACACAGTATTTGTAATATATACAGCTTGCTTCAGCCGCACCGAACCTCACAAAAATTAACCCGTAAAAACAAAGTGTTTCACTATAAATCCTTAATATGCGTGGCATCGGTTTTATTTTATTATTCACTTCTGTTTTTCTTGAGTAAGAGTTTCATTTTTATCACATTGCTATTTTAAATTAAATATGAAAAAAAAAAATTTGGAATTTTTTTTTCACGAAAATAAATCGTCACGCACAACGAGTCTGCGTCCAAAATGTCAGCTCGATTGGATCACGGGAAGTGGGTTAAAAAACGACCGAAAATTTTGCACGGTCGTAAGCGCGCAAGCAAGCAAGCAAGCGAACTTAATATAAAGGGTTTAAAAATAATATTCAGGGCCTACCTTGGCTCCTCCCACCCTCAACCAGTATATATACAAATACTGTTTGTATTTGTATATATACTTGATTACAGCTGTCGTGAGCTGTGACGGTTCCACCTGAAGACGGAAGTTTGTGTTTGCCTCCGAAACGTCGTGATTTTTTTAATTTTATTTTTATTTTACTTTTATTCATTTTAATTTTTCTACCTACGTGACTTTACCGAAAAAACCTAAGAAAATGGGTTTTGATTCCTTACCCGTACCCGGCCGCACCAGGGTCGCAAACCCGTACCCGGCCGTACCCGTACCCTACCCGTTACCCGGCCGGGTATCGGTAGGGTACGGGTATCGGATACCCGGTTGCGACCTCTGGGATGAAGCCATGTTGCAGGCGTGGGTGGGTTGATTCTAGGAACTTGAATTGTGAGAAGAGACAAGACGTTGGGAAATGAGTGACAAACGGTGACTTACCAGTGACTCACAGCCTACCCGTACCCGTACCCGGCTGGGTACGGGTAGCCGGGTATCGGGTAGGGTACGGGTATCGGGTACCCGGTTGCGACCTCTGCTCCCCGTTCTACCGAACATCTCAAGTCTCCAAAGTGACCTTCTCTAACACCACCCCGCCTCTACCCTCACCCCCCCCCTTCTGTCTCTCACGCCTCTCTCGCCCAGCGTTCACACTCCTCGCGGCACTGCGTGCCATGCCAACTTGCGTTGCCGTGTCGGCGCGTGGTTTTCTCGCCTCGTGCCCCCCAAAGAGCGGGGCCCGGGGCAGTCGCCCCCGATTCAAGCGCACGGTTCGGACGGCAAACAGAGCCGAGGTTCAATTTACGGATCAGAGCCGATTGCAGCCACTGGGCAAACACCCACCCACTAAGCCGCACACCCACCCACTAACCAACCCGCTAACCAGCACACCCACCCACTAAGCCGCACACCCACCCACTAACCTACACACCCACCCACTAACCAGCACACCCACCCACTAACACACCCACCTACCCAGCCACTAACACACCCACCTCTACCAACATACTAACACACCTACGTACTACCGCACCCACCGACCAACCCACTAACGCACCCACCTACCCACCCACCTACCCACCCACTAACACACCCACCTACCCACCCACTAACACACCCACCTACCCACCCACTAACACACCCACCTACCCACCCACTAACGCACCCACCGACCAACCCACTAACGCACCCACCTACCCACCCACTAACACACCCACCTACCCACCCACTAACACACCCACCTACCCACCCACTAACACACCCACCTACCCACCCACTAACGCACCCACCTACCCACCCACTAACGCACCCACCTACCCACCCACTAACGCATCCACCTACCCACCCACTAACGCACCCACCTACCCACCCACTAACGCACCCACCTACCTACCCACTAACACACCCACCTACCTACCCACTAACACACCCACCTAACCACCAACTAACGCACCCACTAACACACCCACCTACCCACCCACTAACACACCCACTAACACACCCACCTACCTACTAACACACCCACACACCCACCCACTAACACACCCACTAACACACCCACCTACCCACCAACTAACGCACCCACTAACACACCCACCTACCCACCCACTAACACACCCACTAACACACCCACCGACCAACCTACTAACACACCCACCTACCTACCTACTAACACACCCACACACCCACCCACTAACACACACACTAACACACCCACCGACCAACCTACTAACACACCCACCTACCTACCCACTAACACACCCACTAACACACCCACCGACCAACCTACTAACACACCCACCTACCTACCTACTAACACACCCACACACCCACCCACTAACACACCCACTAACACACCCACCTACCTACCCACTAACACACCCACTAACACACCCACCGACCCACCTACTAACACACCCACCTACCCACCCACTAACACACCCACTAACACACCCACCAACCCACCCACTAACACACCCACTAACACACCCACCGACCAACCTACTAACACACCCACCTACCTACCCACTAACACACCCACTAACACACCCACCGACCAACCTACTAACACACCCACCTACCTACCTACCTACCCACTAACACACCCACTAACACACCCACCGACCAACCTACTAACACACCCACCTACCCACCCACTAACACACCCACTAACACACCCACCTACCTACCTACTAACACACCCACCTACCTACCCACTAACACACCCACCGACCAACCTACTAACACACCCACCTACCCACCCACTAACACACCCACTAACACACCCACCTACCCACCCACTAACACACCCACTAACACACCCACCTACCTACCCACTAACACACCCACCGACCCACCCACTAACACACCTACTAACATACCCACCTACCTACCTACTAACACACCCACCTACCTACCCACTAACACACCCACCGACCAACCTACTAACACACCCACTAACACACCCGCCTACCAACCACCCCATCTGTTGATCAACACACGGTCAGAGGGTGGCGGTGCGGGTTGGTTGGGTTTCCGTTCACAATCAATTCGTGGGTACGGCCTCAACGCGACGACCTGGCCAAGTTTGTGTCGTGACACCCTCCACCACCTCGACACAAATTAAAATTGCCACGCGGTGCACAAGCGCTTAACAATAACGTGCATATTATAACAATTGTTTCAACTCAGCTCACCCACTCACTCACACTCACCCACTCGCCCACTCACTCACACTCACCCACTCACTCACCCACTCACCCACTCACTCCCACTCACCCACTCACTCACACTCACCCACTCACCCACTCAATCACTCACTCGCCCACCCACTCATTCGCCCACCGACTCATTCACCCATCCACTCACCCATTCACCCACCCACTTACTCATTAGCCCACTCACCCAACCATTAGCCCACTCACCAAACCATTAGCCCACTCATCAAACCATTAGCCCGCCCGCTCACTCGCCCATCCATTCGCCCGCCCGCTCACTCACTCACTAGCCTACACACCAACCCACTCACCCACTCACCCATTCACCCACCCAATCATTCACCCACCCACCCACTCACCCATTCACCCACCCAATCATTCACCCAACCAATCATTCACCCACCCACTTACTCATTAGCTCACTCACCCAACCATTAGCACACTCACCCGATCATTCACCCACTCACCCAACCATTAGCCCGCTCGCACATCCATTCGTCCGCTCACTCGCCCATCCATTCGCCCGCTCGCTCACTCACTCACTCACTAGCCTACACACCAACCCACTCACCCACCCACCCACCCATTCACCCACCCAATCATTCACCCACTCACCCAACCATTAGCCCGCTTGCCCAACCATTAGCCCGCTCACTCACTAGCCTACACACCATCCCACTCACCCACCCACCCATTCACCCACCCACCCATTCACCCACCCAATCATTCACCCACCCACTCACCCACTCACTCATTCACCCACCCAATCATTCATTCACCCACCCACTCACCCACTCACTCACTCAACCACACAATCATTCACTCACCCACCCACCCACCCATTCACCCACCCAATCATTCACCCACCCACTCACCCACTCACTCATTCACCCACCCAATCATTAATTCACCCACCCACTCACACATTCAACCACACAATCATTCACTCACCCACTCGCCCACTCACTCATTCACCCACCCAATCATTAATTCACCCACCCACTCACCCACTCACTCACTCACCCACCCAATCATTCACCCACCCACCCACCCACTCACTCCCACACCAGTGCAACCCCACCGCCCCACCGCCCCACCACCGCCGCCTACATCGCGGCCATCCGCTCCAGAAGCCCCGTAAATCCCCGCGAGTGGTTCGCGAGCTCCGCCACGCGCAACCCGGCCTCCCGTAGGTGCCGCGCCTCCGGGTAACGCAAGGCGGCGAGGCTCACGGCCTCCACGGCGCCCCGCAGCAGCGTCCCCGTGGCATCGGCGGCGCGCGTCGCGCCCGCGCGCACTGCCGGGAGCTTGGCCGCCCGCCCCAGCGCGTCACCGGCAAACACCAGGCGGTGAGCGGCCAGGGCCACGGCTCGCCCGCGCCGGGCCAGCGCCAGCGGGGGCCCGCGGGTCTCCAGGCAGACGCGGAAGGCTTCGGCGGCGAGCAGGAGGGAGGCTGCGTCCGCCCGGCACTGGTCGGCGTAGAAGAGGAGGAGCTGGCGGTCGTGCGGGCACGGGGAGGGAGGGGCTGGGGTCTGTGGAGTGGGTGGGTGGGCGGGTGTGGGGTGTGTTGGTGGGGGGGGGTGGGTGGGGGGGGAGGTGGGTGGGTGGGGTGAGGTGGGTGGGTGAGGTGAGGTGGGGTGGGGTGGGTGAGGTGAGGTGGGTGAGGTGGGGTGGGGTGGGTGGGTGAGGTGGGGTGAGGTGGGGTGAGGTGGGTGGGGTGGGGTGAGGTAAGGTGGGTGAGGTGGGTGGGTGGGTGAGGTGGGTGGGTGGGTGGGGTGAGGTGGGCGGGGTGGGGCGGGTGGGGGGAGGTGGGTGAGGTGGGTGGGGTGGGGCGGGTGGGGGGAGTGGGGGGAGGTGGGGTGGGTGAGTGGGGTGGGGTGGGTCGGGTGTGTGAGGTGATATGGGTGGGGTGGGGTGGGTGGGGTGGGTCGGGTGGGTGGGGTGAGGTGGGCGGGGTGGGGCGGGTGGGGGGAGGTGAGGTGGGGTGAGGTGGGGTGAAGTGGGTGAGGTGGGGTGGGTGGGGTGAGGTGGGGTGGGGTGGGTGAGGTGGGGTGGGGTGGGGTGAAGTGGGTGAGGTGGGGTGGGTGGGGTGAGGTGGGGTGGGGTGGGTGAGGTGGGGTGGGGTGGGTGGGGTGAGGTGGGTGGGGTGGGGTGAGGTGGGGTGGGTGGGGTGAGGTGGGGTGGGGTGCGTGAGGTTAGGTGGGTGGGGGTGGGGGTGGGGCGGGTGAGGTGGGCGGGGTGGGGCGGAGTGGGCGGGGTGGGTGGGGTGGGTGGGGCGGGTGAGCGCGGTGAGGTGGGGGGGGGGTGGGTGGGTGGGTGGGTGGGGTGGGTGAGGTGAGGTGGGTGGGGTGGGGTGGGTGAGGTGAGGTTGGTGAGGTGGGGTGGGGTGGGGTGGGTGAGGTGGGGTGGGGTGAGTGAGGTGGGTGAGGTGGGGTGGGTGAGGTAAGGTGGGTGGGGTGGGTGGGGTGGGTGGGGTGGGGGGGGTGGGTGAGGTGGGGAGAGGTGGGTGAGGTGGGTGAGGTGGGGTGGGTGAGGTAAGGTGGGTGGGGTGGGGGGGGTGGGGTGAGTGAGGTGGGTGAGGTGGGTGAAGTGGGGTGGGTGAGGTAAGGTGGGTGGGGTGGGGGGGTGGGGTGAGTGAGGTGGGTGAGGTGGGGTGGGTGAGGTAAGGTGGGTGGGGTGGGGGGGGTGGGGTGGGGTGAGGTGGGGTGGGTGGGGTGGGGGGGGTGGGTGAGGTGGGGTGGGTGAGGTAAGGTGGGTGGGGTGGGGGGGGTGGGGTGGGGTGAGGTGGGGTGGGTGAGGTAAGGTGGGTGGGGTGGGTGGGGTGGGGTGGGTGGGGTGGGTGGGGTGGGTGGGGTGGGGGGGGGTGGGTGAGGTGGGGTGAGGTGGGTGAGGTGGGTGAGGTGGGGTGGGTGAGGTAAGGTGGGTGGGGTGGGGGGGGTGGGGTGAGTGAGGTGGGTGAGGTGGGTGAGGTGGGGTGGGTGAGGTAAGGTGGGTGGGGTGGGGGGGGTGGGGTGAGTGAGGTGGGTGAGGTAAGGTGGGTGGGGTGGGGGGGGTGGGGTGAGTGAGGTGGGTGAGGTGGGTGAGGTGGGTGAGGTGGGGTGGGTGAGGTAAGGTGGGTGGGGTGGGGGGGGTGGGGTGAGTGAGGTGGGTGAGGTGGGTGAGGTGGGGTGGGTGAGGTAAGGTGGGTGGGGTGGGGGGGGTGGGGTGAGTGAGGTGGGTGAGGTGGGTGAGGTGGGGTGGGTGAGGTAAGGTGGGTGGGGTGGGTGGGGTGGGGGGGGTGGGTGAGGTGGGGTGAGGTGGGTGAGGTGGGGTGGGTGAGGTAAGGCGGGTGGGGTGGGTGGGGTGGGTGAGGTGGGTGAGGTGGGGTGGGTGAGGTAAGGTGGGTGGGGTGGGGGGGGTGGGGTGAGTGAGGTGGGTGAGGTGGGTGAGGTGGGGTGGGTGAGGTAAGGTGGGTGGGGTGGGGGGGGTGGGGTGAGTGAGGTGGGTGAGGTGGGTGAGGTGGGGTGGGTGAGGTAAGGTGGGTGGGGTGGGGGGGGTGGGGTGAGTGAGGTGGGTGAGGTGGGTGAGGTGGGGTGGGTGAGGTAAGGTGGGTGGGGTGGGTGGGGTGGGGGGGGTGGGTGAGGTGGGGTGAGGTGGGTGAGGTGGGGTGGGTGTGGTAAGGCGGGTGGGGTGGGTGGGGTGGGGGGGGTGGGTGAGGTGGGGTGAGGTGGGTGAGGTGGGGTGGGTGAGGTAAGGTGGGTGGGGTGGGTGGGGTGGGGGGGGGTGGGTGAGGTGGGATGAGGTGGGTGAGGTGGGGTGGGTGAGGTAAGGTGGGTGGGGTGGGTGGGGTGGGGGGGGTGGGTGAGGTGGGGTGAGGTGGGTGAGGTGGGTGAGGTGGGGTGGGTGAGGTAAGGTGGGTGGGGTGGGGGGGGTGGGGTGAGTGAGGTAAGGTGGGTGGGGTGGGGGGAGTGGGGTGGGGTGAGGTGGGGTGGGTGGGGTGGGGGGGGTGGGTGAGGTGGGGTGGGTGAGGTAAGGTGGGTGGGGTGGGGGGGGTGGGGTGAGTGAGGTGGGTGAGGTGGGTGAGGTGGGGTGGGTGAGGTAAGGTGGGTGGGGTGGGGGGGGTGGGGTGAGGTGGGGTGGGTGGGGTGGGGGGGGTGGGTGAGGTGGGGTGGGTGAGGTAAAGTGGGTGGGGTGGGGGGGGGTGGGGTGGGGTGAGGTGGGGTAGGTGAGGTAAGGTGGGTGGGGTGGGGTGGGGGGGGGGGGTGGGTGAGGTGGGGTGAGGTGGGTGAGGTGGGGTGGGTGAGGTAAGGCGGGTGGGGTGGGTGGGGTGGGGGGGGTGGGTGAGGTGGGGTGAGGTGGGTGAGGTGGGGTGGGTGAGGTAAGGTGGGTGGGGTGGGTGGGGTGGGGGGGGTGGGTGAGGTGGGATGAGGTGGGTGAGGTGGGGTGGGTGAGGTAAGGTGGGTGGGGTGGGTGAGGTGGGGTGAGGTGGGTGAGGTGGGTGAGGTGGGGTGGGTGAGGTAAGGTGGGTGGGGTGGGGGGGGTGGGGGTGAGTGAGGTAAGGTGGGTGGGGTGGGGGGAGTGGGGTGGGGTGAGGTGGGGTGGGTGGGGTGGGTGGGGTGGGTGGGGTGGGTGAGGTGGGGTGGGTGAGGTAAGGTGGGTGGGGTGGGGGGGGTGGGGTGAGTGAGGTGGGTGAGGTGGGTGAGGTGGGGTGGGTGAGGTAAAGTGGGTGGGGTGGGGGGGGTGGGGTGGGGTGAGGTGGGGTGGGTGAGGTAAGGTGGGTGGGGTGGGTGGGGTGGGGTGGGGGGGGGGGTGGGTGAGGTGGGGTGAGGTGGGTGAGGTGGGTGAGGTGGGGTGGGTGAGGTAAGGTGGGTGGGGTGGGTGGGGTGGGTGAGGTAAGGTGGGTGGGGTGGGGGGGGGTGGGGTGGGGTGAGGTGGGGTGGGTGAGGTAAGGTGGGTGGGGTGGGTGGGGTGGGTGGGGTGGGTGGGGTGGGGGGGGGTGGGTGAGGTGGGGTGAGGTGGGGTGGGTGAGGTAAGGTGGGTGGGGTGGGGGGGGTGGGGTGAGTGAGGTGGGTGAGGTGGGTGAGGTGGGGTGGGTGAGGTAAGGTGGGTGGGGTGGGGGGGTGGGGTGAGTGAGGTGGGTGAGGTAAGGTGGGTGGGGTGGGGTGGGTGAGGTGGGTGAGGTGGGTGAGGTGGGTGAGGTGGGGTGGGTGAGGTGGGGTGGGGTGGGTGAGGTAAGGTGGGTGGGGTGGGGGGGGTGGGGGGGGTGGGTGAGGTGGGGTGAGGTGGGTGAGGTGGGTGAGGTGGGGTGGGTGAGGTAAGGTGGGTGGGGTGAGGGGGGGTGGGGTGAGTGAGGTGGGTGAGGTGGGTGAGGTGGGGTGGGTGAGGTAAGGTGGGTGGGGTGGGGGGGGTGGGGTGAGTGAGGTGGGTGAGGTGGGTGAGGTGGGGTGGGTGAGGTAAGGTGGGTGGGGTGGGGGGGGTGGGTGAGGTGGGGTGAGGTGGGTGAGGTGGGGTGGGTGAGGTAAGGTGGGTGGGGTGGGTGGGGTGGGGGGGGTGGGTGAGGTGGGGTGAGGTGGGTGAGGTGGGGTGGGTGAGGTAAGGTGGGTGGGGTGAGTGAGGTAAGGTGGGTGGGGTGGGGGGAGTGGGGTGGGGTGAGGTGGGGTGGGTGGGGTGGGGGGGGTGGGTGAGGTGGGGTGGGTGGGGTGGGGGGGGTGGGTGAGGTGGGTGAGGTGGGTGAGGTGGGGTGGGTGAGGTAAGGTGGGTGGGGTGGGGTGAGTGAGGTAAGGTGGGTGGGGTGGGTGGGGTGGGGGGGGTGGGTAAGGTGGGTGAGGTGGGTGAGGTGGGGTGGGTGAGGTAAGGTGGGTGGGGTGGGGGGGGTGGGTGAGGTGGGGTGGGTGAGGTAAGGTGGGTGGGGTGGGGGGGGTGGGGTGGGGTGAGGTGGGGTGGGTGGGGTGGGTGTGGTGGGGTTGGTGGGGTGGGCGGGGTGGGTGGGTGGGGCAGGTGGGCGGGGTGGGTGGGTGTGGTGGGTGGGCGGGGTGGGTGGGGTGGGCGGGGTGGGTGGGTGGGGCAGGTGGGCGGGGTGGGTGGGTGTGGTGGGTGGGGTGGGCGGGGTGGGTGGGTGGGGCAGGTGGGCGGGGTGGGGAGGAAGCCAGAGACGGTAAACTTAGAGACCCATACACACGTGACCCTAACTCCACCCACTCCCCACGTGACCCAGACTCCGCCCCCCCCTCAATCCTTGCTCCTATTACACACAGTTAACACAGAGACCCATACACACATTTCCCCCCCCCCGCCTCTCACATGCTCCAGCTGCTCCAGCTGCTGCTGCTGCTGCTGCAGGTCCCAAGGCCCCGACCTCTTGTCCAGCAACTCTCTCTGCTGCCGCTCAAAGTCCTCCTTGCCCTGCACGCCGCGCGGGTGGTGGACGAGAGGGGGGTGAGCGGGCGGGCGGGTGGTTGAGCGGGTGGGTAGGCTGGCGGGTGAGCGGGCGGGCGGGTGAGTGAGCGGGTGAGCAGATGGGTGGGTGAGCGGGCGGGTGGGTGGTTGAGCGGCTGAGTGAGCGGGGGGGGGTGAGCGAGCGGGGGGGTGAGCGGGCGGGTGGGTGAGCTTGCGGGTGGGTGAGCTTGCGGGTGGGTGAGCGAGCGGGTGGGTGAGCGGGCGAGTAAGCGAAAGGGTGGGTGAGCGAGCGGGTGGGTGAGCGGGAGGGTGGGTGAGCAATCCGGTAGATGGATGAGCAGGTGGGTGGGTGGGTGAGCGGGTGGGTGGGTGAGTGGGCGGGTGCATGCGTGGTTGAGCGGGTGAGTGAGCGGGGGGGTGAGCGGGTGGGTGGGTGGGTGAGTGGGCGGGTGCATGCGTGGTTGAGCGGGTGAGTGAGCGGGTGAGTGAGCGGGGGGGTGAGCGGGTGGGTGGGTGGGTGGGTGAGTGGGTGGGTGGGTGAGCGGGTGGGTGGCTGAGCGGGTGGGTGGGTGAGTGGGTGGGTGG
Organism: Lampetra fluviatilis; assembly: GCF_964198595.1. Taxonomy (NCBI): domain Eukaryota; kingdom Metazoa; phylum Chordata; class Hyperoartia; order Petromyzontiformes; family Petromyzontidae; genus Lampetra; species Lampetra fluviatilis. The sequence goes on along the minus strand of NW_027621415.1, from coordinate 60,254 downwards.
GTGGGTGAGTGGGTGAGCGGGTGGGTGAGCAGGTGGGTGGGTGAGTGGGTGGGTGGGTGAGTGGGCGGGTGCATGCGTGGTTGAGCGGGTGAGTGAGCGGGTGAGTGAGCGGGGGGGTGAGCGGGTGAGTGGGTGAGCAGGTGAGCGGCCGAGCGGGCGAGCGGGCGAGCGGGGCGAGCGGCCGAACAGCCGAGCAGACGTCCGAGCGAGCGAGCGATCGCACACACACACACACGTCCCCACACCTGCAGGTGGACGTAGTCGTTGTCCTCCGCCCAGGCGCCGGAGTCCACCTCTCGCTCGCCCCCCACCACATCCTGCTGCTCCTGCTGCTGCTGCTCCTGCTGCTGCAGCTGCGGTGGTGCCGGCAGCGGCCGCGACTGAATGTCGCTGCGCACCGGCTTGGTCACGTGGTTGGTGCTAGGCGCCACCTGCTGTCACGTACAAGACCGCCCGCCTCTGCCACCACGCCTTCACAACCACCTCTTCACTACTGACAACTTACATTTCGATGTAAAGCTTTCGCGACCGCAGGGATTCATCTTCTTGGTTCTTTCGGTAAAGTCGTCACGTAGAAGGGAAGTAATGAAATAATAAAAATAAAACTTCATAAAATAAGAAAAATAAACATAATAGAATAATGAAACTATAACATAATAAAATAATAAAAATAAAACGTAATAAAATAAGAAAAATAAACATAATAAAATAATAAAAATAAAACATAATAACATTTCGATTTAAAGCGTTCGCGACTGCAGCAGGGATTCATCTTCTTGGTTCTTTCGGTAAAGTCACGTAGAAGGGAAGTAATAAAATAATAAAAATAAAACATAATAAAATATAATATAAAAAAAATATTTTATTATGTTTTATTTTCATTATTGTATTACTTCCCTTCTACGTGACTTGAATAAAATTATTATTAAGTTTTATTTTTATTATTTTATTACTTCCCTTCTACGTGACTTTAATAAAATAATTTTATTAAGTTTCATTTTTATTATTTCATTACTTCCCTTCTACGTGACTTGAATACAATTATTATGAAGTTTTATTTTTATTATTTTATTACTTCCCTTCTACGTGACTTGAATACAATTATTATGAAGTTTTATTTTTATTATTGTATTACTTCCCTTCTACGTGACTTTAATACAATTATTATTAAGTTTTATTTTTTATTATTCTATTACTTCCCTTCTACGTGACTTGAATAAAATTATTATGAAGTTTTATTTGTATTATTTCATTACTTCCCTTCTACGTGACTTGAATCAAATTATTATGAAGTTTTATTTTTATTATTTTATTACTTCCCTTCTACGTGACTTGAATACAATTATTATGAAGTTTTATTTTTATTATTTTATTACTTCCCTTCTACGTGACTTGAATACAATTATTATGAAGTTTTATTTTTATTATTGTATTACTTCCCTTCTACGTGACTTGAATAAAATTATCATTAAGTTTTATTTTTTATTATTCTATTACTTCCCTTCTACGTGACTTGAATAAAATTATTATGAAGTTTTATTTTTATTATTTTATTACTTCCCTTCTACGTGACTTGAATAAAATTATTATGAAGTTTTATTTGTATTATTTCATTACTTCCCTTCTACGTGACTTGAATACAATTATTATGAAGTTTTATTTTTTTTATTTTATTACTTCCCTTCTACGTGACTTGAATAAAATTATTATGAAGTTTTATTTTTATTATTTCATTACTTCCCTTCTACGTGACTTGAATAAAATTATTATGAAGTTTTATTTTTATTATTTCATTACTTCCCTTCTACGTGACTTGAATAAAATTATTATGAAGTTTTATTTTTATTATTTCATTACTTCCCTTCTACGTGACTTGAATCAAATAATTATGAAGTTTTATTTTTATTATTTCATTACTTCCCTTCTACGTGACTTGAATAAAATTATTATGAAGTTTTATTTTTATTATTTCATTACTTCCCTTCTACGTGACTTGAATAAAATTATTATGAAGTTTTATTTTTATTATTTCATTACTTCCCTTCTACGTGACTTGAATAAAATTATTATGAAGTTTTATTTTTATTATTTCATTACTTCCCTTCTACGTGACTTGAATCAAATAATTATGAAGTTTTATTTTTATTATTTCATTACTTCCCTTCTACGTGACTTGAATAAAATTATTATGAAGTTTTATTTTTATTATTTCATTACTTCCCTTCTACGTGACTTGAATAAAATTATTATGAAGTTTTATTTTTATTATTTCATTACTTCCCTTCTACGTGACTTGAATAAAATTATTATGAAGTTTTATTTTTATTATTTCATTACTTCCCTTCTACGTGACTTTACCGAAAGAACCAAGAAGATGTTGACAACTTGCAAGCTCAGCACACGGCAGGTGCCTTGCCCTGCGCAGCGCAACTCACAAACTCATCTCGATACCAAGATCCAGGACGGTCGTCGCGTCTATACGCCGCTTCTCGTGGCAGCCCCAACAGTCTGGAACGCCGATATCATCCCTCTGCACATTCGCAGCAGCGCCATCACACCTCAATCGCCTCCTTCAAGAGACGCTTAAAGACTCACCTCTACAAGCCACGCGCTTCCGAGCGACTCTGAGCTCGGCTCCGCGCCTCTGAGTTGCGGCCGAAACGTCCGCGAATTTTCTTGCGTTACAAACTGAACTTTTATTATTATTATTATTGTTCGTGCGAGGCGCCACCTGCTGTTGTTGTTGTTGTTGCTGTTGTTGTTGTTGTTGTGGCGGCAGCGTCGCCACCCTGGCAAGGCAGGGAGGCACGTCATAGACATCGGGCGGCGACTGCGATGACGGTGACGGTGGTGGTCGTGGGGGGACGTCGTACACAGACTCCTGGTGGTCGTGGCGGCAGGCCGGGGCGACCCCGTGGGGGGGGGGCACGCGTCCCGAAGGAGGGGGGCACGTCATAGGTGTCGTCGCGGCACGACGGGGAGCCCCCCGCAACACGCCTTGGGACGTCGTAGACCTGAGGGTTGGGGGTGGGGGAGGTGGGGGGGGGGGGGCGGTGGTGACGGTCGCGGTTTAAGACGATGATGATGATGATGATGGACACGCAGCCACTCAACCACCTGTCCACTCACTTAACCACTCACTCACTCACTCAACCATCCATCCACTCACTCACTCAACCATCCATCCACTCACTCACTCAACCACCCATCCACTCACTCACTCAACCATCCATCCACTCACTCACTCAACCATCCATCCACTCACTCACTCAACCACCCATCCACCCACTGAACCAACCATCCACTCACTCAACCATCCATCCACTCACTCAACCACCCACTCACTCAACCACCCATCCACTCACTCACTCAACCACCCATCCACTCACTCCACCACCCATCCACTCACTCAACCACCCATTCACCCATCCACTCAACCACCCATCCACTCACTCACTCAACCACCCATCCACCCATCCACTCACTCACTCAACCATTCATCCACTCACTCACTCAACCATCCATCCACTCACTCACTCAACCACCCATCCACCCACTGAACCAACCATCCACTCACTCAACCATCCATCCACTCACTCAACCACCCACTCACTCAACCACCCATCCACTCACTCACTCAACCACCCATCCACTCACTCCACCACCCATCCACTCACTCAACCACCCATTCACCCATCCACTCAACCACTCAACCACCCATCCACTCACTCACTCAACCACCCATCCACCCATCCACTCATTCACCCATCCACCCATCCACTCATTCACTCGCTCACCCATCCACTCACTCACTCAACCACCCATCCACTCACTCAACCACCCATCCACTCACTCACTCACTCAACCACCCATCCACTCACTCAACCACCCATCCACTCGCTCACTCAACCACCCATCCACTCGCTCACTCAACCACCCATCCACTTACTCACTCACTCAACCACCCATCCACTCACTCACTCACTCAACCATCCACTCACTCACTCAACCACCCATCCACTCACTCACTCACTCAACCATCCACTCACTCACTCAACCACCCATCCACTCACTCACTCAACCACCCATCCACTTACTCACTCACTCAACCACCCATCCACTCACTCAACCACCCATCCACTCACTCAACCACCCATCCACTCACTCAACCACCCATCCACTCACTCAACCACCCATCCACTCACTCAACCACCCATCCACTCACTCAACCACCCATCCACTCACTCAACCACCCATCCACTCACTCAACCACCCACTTACTCACTCAACCACCCATCCACTCACTCACTCAACCACCCATCCACTCACTCAACCACCCATCCACTCACTCACTCACTCAACCACCCACCCATCCACTCACTCACCCACCCACCCACTCGCACCGCTACGATCCCACACAGCACCGTACCCGCCTACACGCTGTACGGGAGACTGTTTAGTCTCGGCCATCACCTCAAGGCCTGAGCTCTTGTCCAGGCTGGGAGGGATGTCGTATATGTCCTGCAACGCCAGCGCCGACGGGAACGACCTCCCGGCCAGCGGCACAGAGGGGTGAGCCTACGGTGGGGGGGTGGGGAGGGTGGGGGGGGGGTGACAACCCAATAATCCGTCACTGGTAACACCACGTCGTCACCATCACCACCACCACCACCCACCACCACTAAAACAACAACATTAAAACACCACCACCACCCACCACTACTAAAACAACAACATTAAAACACCACCGCCACCCACCACTACTAAAACAACAACATTAATACACCACCACCCACCACCACTAAAACAACAACATTAAAACACCACCACCACTCACCACTAAAACAACAACATTAAAACACCACCACAACCCACCACTACTAAAACAACATTAAAACACCACCGCCACCCACCACTACTAAAACAACAACATTAAAACACCACCACAACCCACCACCACCCACCACTACTAAAACAACAACATTAATACACCACCACCCACCACCACTAAAACAACAACATTAAAACACCACCACCACTAATACAACAACATTAAAACACCACCGCCACCCACCACTACTAAAACAACAACATTAAAACACCACCACCACTAATACAACAACATTAAAACACCACCACCACTAAAACAACAACATTAAAACACCACCACCACCTACCACTAAAACAACAACATTAAACCACCACCACCACCACTGAAACAACGACATTAAAACACCACCACCCACCACCACTAAAACAACAACATTAAAACACCACCACCACTCACCACTAAAACAACAACATTAAAACACCACCACCACCCACCACCACTAAAACAACAACATTAAAACACCACCACCACCACCTACCACTAAAACAACAACATTAAACCACCACCACCACCACTGAAACAACGACATTAAAACACCACCACCCACCACCACTAAAACAACAACATTAAAACACCACCACCACTCACCACTAAAACAACAACATTAAAACACCACCACCCACCACCACTAAAACAACAACATTAAAACACCACCACCACTCACCACTAAAACAACAACATTAAAACACCACCACCCACCACCACTAAAACAACAACATTAAACCACCACCACCACCACTGAAACAACGACATTAAAACACCACCACCCACCACCACTAAAACAACAACATTAAAACACCACCACCACCCACCACTAAAACAACAACATTAAAACACCACCACCACCACCTACCACTAAAACAACAACATTAAAACACCACCACCCACCACCACTAAAACAACAACATTAAAACACCACCACCACCACCTACCACTAAAACAACAACATTAAACCACCACCACCACCACTGAAACAACGACATTAAAACACCACCACCCACCACCACTAAAACAACAACATTAAAACACCACCACCACTCACCACTAAAACAACAACATTAAAACACCACCACCACCCACCACTAAATCAACGACATGAAAACACCACCACCACTCACCACTAAAACAACAACATTAAAACACCACCACCACCCACCACTAAATCAACGACATGAAAACACCATCACCACCACTAAAAAAACAACATTAAAACACCACCACTACCACCACCCACCACCACTAAAACAACAACATTAATACACCACCACCCACCACCACTAAAACAACATTAAAACACCACCACCACTCACCACCACTAAAACAACAACATTAAAACACCACCACCACCACCCACCACCACTAAAACAACAACATTAAAACACCACCACGTGGGGGCTGTGAGAGTGGGGGCTGGTTGGGGGAGTGTGGGGGCTGTGAGAGTGGGGGGCTGGTTGGGGAGCGTGGGGGCTGTGAGAGTGGGGGGCTGGTTGGAGAGCGTGGGGGCTGTGAGAGTGGGGGGCTGGTGGGGGAGCGTGGGGGCTGTGAGAGTGGGGGGCTGGTTGGGGAGCGTGGGGGCTGTGAGAGTGGGGGGCTGGTTGGGGAGCGTGGGGGCTGTGAGAGTGGGGGGCTGGTTGGGAGCATGGGGGCTGTGAGTGTGGGGGGCTGGTAGGGGAGCGTGGGGGCTGTGAGAGTGGGGGGCTGGTGTGGGAGCGTGGGGGCGGTGAGAGTGGGGGGCTGGTTGGGGAGCGTGGGGGCTGTGAGAGTGGGGGGCTGGTTGGGGAGCGTGGGGGCTGTGAGAGTGGGGGGCTGGTAGGGGAGCGTGGGGGCTGTGAGAGTGGGGGGCTGGTTGGGGGGCGTGGGGGCTGTGAGAGTGGGGGGCTGGTTGGGGGGCGTGGGGGCTGTGAGAGTGGGGGGCTGGTGGGGGGGCGTGGGGGCTGTGAGAGTGGGGGGCTGGTTGGGGGGGGCGTGGGGGCTGTGAGAGTGGGGGGCTGGTGGGGGGAGCGTGGGGGCTGTGAGAGTGGGGGGGCTGGTTGGGGAGCGTGGGGGCTGTGAGAGTGGGGGGCTGGTGGGGGGAGCGTGGGGGCTGTGAGAGTGGGGGGCTGGTGGGGGGAGCGTGGGGGCTGTGAGAGTGGGGGGCTGGTGGGGGGAGCGTGGGGGCTGTGAGAGTGGGGGGCTGGTTGGGGAGCGTGGGGGCTGTGAGAGTGGGGGGCTGGTTGAGGAGCGTGGGGGCTGTGAGAGTGGGGGGCTGGTTGGGGAGCGTGGGGGCTGTGAGAGTGGGGGGCTGGTTGGGGAGCGTGGGGGCTGTGAGAGTGGGGGGCTGGTTGGGGGGTGTAGGGGGGCTGTGAGAGTGGGGGGCTGGTTGGGAGCGTGGGGGCTGTGAGTTTGGGGGGCTGGTTGGGGGGCGTGGGGGCTGTGAGAGTGGGGGGCTGGTTGGGGAGCGTGGGGGCTGTGAGAGTGGGGGGCTGGTTGGGGGGCGTGGGGGCTGTGAGAGTGGGGGGCTGGTTGGGGAGCGTGGGGGTTGTGAGAGTGGGGAGCTGGTTGGGGAGCGTGGGGGCAGTGAGAGTGGGGGGCTGGTTGGGGGGCGTGGGGGCTGTGAGAGTGGGGGGCTGGTTGGGGGGTGTAGGGGGGCTGTGAGTTTGGGGGGCTGGTGGGGGGGCTGTGAGAGTGGGGGGCTGGTTGGGGAGCGTGGGGGCTGTGAGAGTGGGGGGCTGGTTGGGGGGCGTGGGGGCTGTGAGTTTGGGGGGCTGGTTGGGGGGCCCAGGCACCTGTGTGGGGGGGAAGTCGTAGAGGTCGCTCTCCTGGGGGTGCAGGGCCCCCCGCTGGGCCTGTTGCAGATATCACAGAGATACATAGAGAGAGACGTACATAGGCACACAGAGAAATGTGTATGTGTCTCTCTCTATGTATCTCTGCGATATCTGCCTATGCTTATATGTCTGTCTATATGTGTCTCTGGTTCTGTGTTTGATCTCTCTCTCAAATTATCCGACTCTCTGTTGTAGTAGTGTGTAGTGTATAGTAGTGTATAGTGTAGTATAGTAGTGTATAGTGTAGTGTAGTAGTGTATTGTAGTGTGTAGTGTATAGTGTAGTGTATAGTGTAGTGTAGTGGTGTATAGGTAGGGTGTTTGACTGTTATGTTATCCGACTCTCTGTTGTAGTAGTGTGTAGTGTATAGTAGTGTATAGTGTAGTATAGTAGTGTATAGTGTAGTGTAGTAGTGTATAGTGTAGTGTATAGTGTAGTGTAGTAGTGCATAGTGTAGTGTAGTAGTATATTGTAGTGTGTAGTGTAGTATAGTAGTGTATAGTGTAGTGTAGTGGTGTATAGGTAGGGTGTTGACCGTTATGTTATCCGACTCTCTGTTGTAGTAGTGTGTAGTGTATAGTAGTGTGTAGTGTAGTATAGTAGTGTATAATGTAGTGTAGTAGTGTATTGTAGTGTGTAGTGTAGTGTAGTAGTGTATAGTGTAGTGTATAGTGTAATGTAGTAGTATATTGTAGTGTGTAGTGTAGTGTATAGTGTAGTGTAGTAGTGTATTGTAGTGTATAGTGTAGTGTGTAGTGTATAGTGTAGTGTGTAGTGTAGTAGTGTATAGTGTAGTGTGTAGTGTATAGTGTAGTGTGTAGTGTAGTAGTGTATAGGTAGGGTGTTTGACTGTTATGTTATCCGACTCTCTCTGTTGTATTACATTACATTTATAAATATATTAGATTTGTGTTTCTATTTCATTTATACCTGATGACGATTGCTTGTGTTGCAATCGAAACGTCGTACGCTAGTATTTAATTCATTACTTTCTCTTGATACGCGACTTTACCGAAAGAACCACAGAGTCATTCCTGCTAGTCACGAAAGCTCTAAATGAAGTCAGCACTAAGGCTATACGGCGGATGTTTGCCTGTGAATGTGCGTGACGGACCGTACGCTTGTCTGTGCGATTGTTTAGTGCACGTGTGTGTGATTGTTTAGTGCACGTCTGTGTGTCTGTGTGTGTGTGTGTCTGTGCGATTGTTTAGTGCACGTCTGTGTGTGTGTGTCTGTGTGATTGTTTAGTGCACGTCTGTGAGTGTGTCTGTGCGCGAGGCTGATTTGCCATCTGTCGTTGAGGAAGTGCAAAGGGCGATCGGGAGCCACGAGACCGGGTGAAAGCGCCGGGCAGAGTTTACGTGACAAGCTGAGGAGTTGGGTCCGTGGGTCAGGCTCAGAGGTCGCAACCGGGTACCCGATACCCGTACCCTACCCGATACCCGGCTACCCGTACCCGGCCGGGTACGGGTAGGCCGTGAGTCACTGGTGAGTCACCGTTGGTCACTCATTTCCCAACGTCTTGTCTCTTCTCAAGTTCCTAGAATCAACCCACCCGCGCCTGCAACATGGCTTCATCCCAGAGGTCGCAATCGGGTACCCGATACCCGTACCCTACCCGTACCCGCCTGGGTACGGGTAGCCAGATATTGGGTAGGGTACGGGTACCCGTTTGCGACCCTGGTGCGGCCGGGTACGGGTACCCGTTTGCGACCTCTGGCCCGATGTGGTTTCAGGTCCGAGTTGGGCCTACACGGGCGCCATATCCTCAGTCCGTCTGCTACCACACAGAGGTGGTGAACTCCAACAGGACCTTCACCTCTGCTTTATCGAGCTGGTCGTCGATTCACCCTACGAATCCGTCAAAAGGGCCAGGGGCTCTGGGTTGTTCTTCGCGTGCGTGCGTGCGAGCTAGCGCGCGCGCGCGTGTGTTCACCCCGCTAACCCCAATCCCCGTGTGTGTCTGTGTGTGTGCGCACACACGTACCGTGTGAGTGTGAGATCCTCCCGGAAGTGGTGGCACCTGCGGAGACACAACACGGGAGGAGGGGGGGCAGCTTGAACACTCGCACGGAGACAAAAGGGGGGTGCCACCCCCAATGTGGCCCACGCAGGCTGTTTTGGGGGGCAATTGCTGCGAGTGAGGAGCCACTGACCAAGGCCCGGTACTAGAACTCCTCTACTTCTGGACATTCGACTTGCGGACTTTCAGAGATACGAACAAACCTGGTCCAGCGTGGTCCAGTTACCGATGGCGGTGGTGGCATCTACATCTGCAGAGCGTGAAGTACCAGTGGCATCTACATCTGTAGAACCAGTGGCATCTATATCTACAGAACGTGAAGTATCAGTGGCATCTAAATCTGTAGAACGTAAAGAACCAGTGGCATCTACATCTGCAGAAGATGAACCAGTGGCATCTACATCTACAGAGCGTGAAGTACCAGTGGCATCTACATCTGTAGAACCAGTGGCATCTATATCTACAAAACGTGAAGAACCAGTGGCATCTATATCTGCAGAAGATGAAGAACCAGTGTCATCTACATCTGTAGAACCAGTGGCATCTATATCTGCAGAACCAGTGGCATCTACATCTGTAGAACCAGTGGCATCTATATCTGCAGAAGATGGACCAGTGGCATCTACATCTGCAGAACGTGAAGAACCAGTGGCATCTACATCTGCAGAACGTGAAGTACCAGTGGCATCTACATCTGCAGAACTTTAAGAACCAGTGGCATCTACATCTGCAGAACGCGAAGAACCAGTGGCATCTACAGAATGCGAAGAACCAGTGGCGTCTACATCTGCAGAACGTGAAGAACCAGTAGGATCTACATCTACAGAATATTGAGAACCAGTGGCATCTACATCTGCAGAACGTGAAGAACCAGTGGCATCTACATCTGCAGAACGTGAAGAACCAGTGGCATCTACATCTGCAGAATATTGAGAACCAGTGGCATCTACATCTGCAGAACGTGAAGAACCAGTGGCATCTACATCTGCAGAACGTGAAGTACCAGTGGCATCTACATCTGCAGAACTTTAAGAACCAGTGGCATTTACATCTGCAGAAAATGAAGAACCAGTGGCATCTACATCTGCAGAAAGTTAAGAACCAGTGGCATCTACATCTGCAGAACGTGAAGAACCAGTGGCATCTACATCTGCAGAACGTGAAGAACCAGTGGCATCTACATCTGCAGAACGTAAAGCACCAGTGGCATCTACATCTGCAAAACGTGAAAAACCAGTGGCATCTACATCTGCAGAAGATGAAGAACCAGTAGCATCTACATCTGTAGAAAGTTAAGAACTAGTGGCATCTACATCTGCAGAACGTGAAGAACCAGTGGCATCTACATCTGCAGAACGTGAAGAACCAGTGGCACCTACATCTGCAGAACGTGAAAAACCAGTGGCATCTACATCTGCAGAACGTGAAGAACCAGTGGCATCTACATCTGCAGAACGTGAAAAACCAGTGGCATCTACATCTGCAGAACGTGAAGAACCAGTGGCACCTACATCTGCAGAACGTGAAAAACCAGTGGCATCTACATCTGCAGAACGTGAAGAACCAGTGGCATCTACATCTGCAGAACGTGAAAAACCAGTGGCATCTACATCTGCAGAACGTGAAGAACCAGTGGCATCTACATCTGCAGAACGTGAAGAACCAGTGGCATCTACATCCTCAGAACGTGAAGAACCAGTGGCATCTACATCTGCAGAACGTGAAGAACCAGTGGCATCTACATCCTCAGAACGTGAAGAACCAGTGGCATCTACATCTGCAGAACGTGAAGAACCAGTGGCATCTACATCTAGGAACCGATGTCGAACAGGAAGGGTCCTTGCCGATAAACATCCGGCAGTTCAGGATTGGTTCGAGCGAGCCCGACCTTGCTGATGAGGCACGAAGTGTCAAAACCGGTCCAGAGTTTTGCACGCACCGAAGCAATGGTCCAAAGTGAACCCGACGTTACTGATGAGACACTGAAAGTTGGACTGAGAGCGAGAGGAAATGGCACCGCACCTGATAGATGTCTTGGACATCACTGGGGTCAAGTCCTCCGCCCCCTAGCGACGGGGGGACCTGGTAGATGTCGCCTCCCCCTAGCGACGGGGGGACCTGGTAGAGGTCGCCTCCCCCTAGCAACGGGGGGACCTGGTAGATGTCGCCTCCCCCTAGCGACGGGGGGACCTGGTAGATGTCGCCGCCCCCTAGCGACGGGGGCACTTGGTAGATGTCGCCGCCCCCTAGCGACGGCGGCACTTGGTAGAGCTCGCCTCCCCCTAGCGACGGCGGCACTTGGTAGAGCTCGCCTCCCCCTAGCGACGGGGGGACTTGGTAGAGGTCACCGCCCCCTAGTGACGGCGGCACTTGGTAGAGGTCACCTCCCCCTAGCGACGGGGGGACCTGGTAGAGGTCGCCGCCCCCTAGCAACGGGGGGACCTGGTAGAGGTCGCCGGGTGGCAACAGCGCCGCCGCGTGGCCCCGAGAACCGGCGGCAGCGGCGGCCGCCCCCCCCTGCATCCCCAGCAAGATGCGCAGGCGGTTGCCGGGGGCGATGCCGTTGCGCCCGTGCAGGGAGCAGAGCCACCAGCCGTCGAGGCCGTGCGCGTCGCGCTCCAGCACCGTGACGATGTCTCCCTTGCGGAAGTCCAGCTCGTCCGGGGACTCGGACACATTGTCAAAGAGGGCCTTGGCCAGCACCGTCTGTGAGAAACGGGGAGGGGCAGAGAGAGAGAGAGGGGAGAGAGAGAGGGGCAAAGGGGGAGAGAGGAGAGAGGGGAGAGAGGGGCAGAGAGAGAGAGGGGCAGAGAGAGAGGGGCAGAGGGGGAGAGAGAGGGGAGAGAGGGGCAGAGAGAGAGAGAGGGGAGAGAGAGAGGGGAGAGAGGGGCAAAGAGAGAGAGGGGGGAGAGAGAGAGGAGAGAGGGGCAAAGAGAGAGGGGAGAGATGGGAGAGAGAGAGAGTCTCAGAGACTCTCTTGAAGGGAGGGTCCTGCCAGGTTGTTGCTTGGGGCACCGCGGCGGGCTAGGAGATGTTAACTACCTCGCCCGGTATGCACTCTGTGTGTGTCTCTCTCTCTCATCATCATCATCAACGTAGGCTAGGAGATGTTCACTACCTCGCCCGGTATGCACTCTGTGTGTGTCTCTCTCTCTCTCTCATCATCATCAACGTAGGCTAGGAGATGTTCACTACCTCGCCCGGTATGCACTCTGTGTGTGTCTCTCTCTCTCTCTCATCATCATCAACGTAGGCTAGGAGATGTTCACTACCTCGCCCAGTATGCACTCTGTGTGTGTCTCTCTCTCTCTCATCATCATCATCAACGTAGGCTAGGAGATGTTACCTCGCCCGGTATGCACTCTGTGTGTGTCTCTCTCTCTCATCATCATCATCAACGTAGGCTAGGAGATGTTCACTACCTCGCCCGGTATGCACTCTGTGTGTGTCTCTCTCTCTCATCATCATCATCAACGTAGGCTAGGAGATGTTAACTACCTCGCCCGGTATGCACTCTGTGTGTGTCTCTCTCTCTCTCATCATCATCATCAACGTAGGCTAGGAGATGTTCACTACCTCGCCCGGTATGCACTCTGTGTGTGTCTCTCTCTCTCTCATCATCATCATCAACGTAGGCTAGGAGATGTTCACTACCTCGCCCGGTATGCACTCTGTGTGTGTCTCTCTCTCTCTCATCATCATCATCAACGTAGGCTAGGAGATGTTCACTACCTCGCCCGGTATGCACTCTGTGTGTGTCTCTCTCTCTCATCATCATCATCAACGTAGGCTAGGAGATGTTCACTACCTCGCCCGGTATGCACTCTGTGTGTGTCTCTCTCTCTCATCATCATCATCACGGTCGATAGGAGATGTTGACTACCTCGCCCGGTATACAGGAGGTCGTGGGTTCGATCCCGATCCTGACACCTGTAGATTTGGAGTTTACCACATCTCTCTCTCAGCATAATCAACTTAGGCTAGGAGATGTTAACTACCTCGCCCGGTATACAGGAGTTCGTGAGTTTTATCCCGATCCTGACACCTGTAAATTTGGAGTTTGCGTGTCTCTCTCAGCATCATCACTGTGGATAGGAGATGTTAACTACCTCGCCCGGTATACAGGAGTTCGTGAGTTTTATCCCGATCCTGACACCTGTAAATTTGGAGTTTGCGTGTCTCTCTCAGCATCATCACTGTGGATAGGAGATGTTAACTACCTCGCCCGGTATACAGGAGTTCGTGAGTTTTATCCCGATCCTGACACCTGTAAATTTGGAGTTTGCGTGTCTCTCTCAGCATCATCACTGTGGATAGGAGATGTTAACTACCTCGCCCGGTATACAGGAGGTCGTGGGTTCGATCCCGATCCTGACACCTGCTGCTGTAAATTTAGAGTCTGCGTCTCTCTCTCTCTCTCATCATCATCCTCTGCCCCCCCCCCCCGCATTTATAATCAATTTGGCCACTCTAAATTTCACACGCGACGACGAATGATAAGCCATATCTCGCTGGGGCTGTCATTTGTGCAATGGCCTTAGGTCTCTTTTGCAAAAAAAAAACACATTCCTGCTGCGGAGGGAGCTGGTAGGAACGTCGGGTTGCTCGGTCAATGGCCTGCAGGGTCAACGGCGGCGTGGTGTGTTCCGCAAATATGCCCGACTGTGAGGGCGGGCACAAGCCGGCGTGAGTAGGTGAAACGTTGAGTTTTATAAGGGACCACGGGGTGACCAGCCCCTCCCCACCCTCCCCTCCCCAGTGGAGTGTGAGGGTATAAGTGTGAGTGTGTGAGGGTGAGTGTGGTGAGGGTGAATGTGTGAGGGTGAGTGAGTGTGTGAGTGTGTGTGTGTGTGAGTGAGTGTGTGAGTGTGTGAGTGTGTGAGTGAGTGTGTGAGTGAGTGTGTGAGTGAGTCAGTGAGTGTGTGAGTGAGTGTGTGTGTGAGTGTGATGGGAGAGTGTGATGGGAGTGTGTGAGGGTGAGTGTGTGAGGGTGAGTGTGTGTGTGTGAGTGTGAGGGTGAGTGTGTGAGGGTGAGTGTGTGTGTGTGAGTGTGATGGGAGTGTGTGAGGGTGAGTGTGTGAGGGTGAGTGTGTGAGGGTGAGTGTGTGTGAGTGTGAGTGTGTGAGGGTGAGTGTGTGTGTGTGTGATGGGAGTGTGTGAGGGTGAGTGTGTGAGGGTGAGTGAGGTGAGTGTGGTGAGGGTGAGTGTGTGATGGTGAGGGTGAGTGTGGTGAGGGTGAGTGTGGTGAGGGTGAGTGTGGTGAGGGTGAGTGTGGTGAGTGTGAGTGTGTGAGTGTGGTGAGGGTGAGGGTGAGTGTGTGAGGTTGAGTGTGTGAGGGTGAGTGTGGTGAGTGTGGTGAGGGTGAGTGTGGTGAGGGTGAGTGTGGTGAGGGTGAGGTGAGTGTGTGATGGTGAGTGTGGTGAGGGTTAGTGTGGTGAGGGTGAGTGGGGTTAGGGTGAGTGGGGTTAGGGTGAATGAGGTGAGTGTGGTGAGGGTGAGTGTGTGAGGGTGAGTGTGTGAGGGTGAGTGTGTGTGTGTGTGAGTGAGTGTGTGAGTGTGTGAGTGTGTGAGTGAGTGTGTGAGTGAGTGTGTGAGTGAGTCAGTGAGTGTGTGAGTGAGTGTGTGTGTGAGTGTGATGGGAGAGTGTGATGGGAGTGTGTGAGGGTGAGTGTGTGAGGGTGAGTGTGTGTGTGTGAGTGTGAGGGTGAGTGTGTGAGGGTGAGTGTGTGTGTGTGAGTGTGATGGGAGTGTGTGAGGGTGAGTGTGTGAGGGTGAGTGTGTGAGGGTGAGTGTGTGTGAGTGTGAGTGTGTGAGGGTGAGTGTGTGTGTGTGTGATGGGAGTGTGTGAGGGTGAGTGTGTGAGGGTGAGTGAGGTGAGTGTGGTGAGGGTGAGTGTGTGATGGTGAGGGTGAGTGTGGTGAGGGTGAGTGTGGTGAGGGTGAGTGTGGTGAGGGTGAGTGTGGTGAGTGTGAGTGTGTGAGTGTGGTGAGGGTGAGGGTGAGTGTGTGAGGTTGAGTGTGTGAGGGTGAGTGTGGTGAGTGTGGTGAGGGTGAGTGTGGTGAGGGTGAGTGTGGTGAGGGTGAGGTGAGTGTGTGATGGTGAGTGTGGTGAGGGTTAGTGTGGTGAAGGTGAGTGGGGTTAGGGTGAGTGGGGTTAGGGTGAATGAGGTGAGTGTGGTGAGGGTGAGTGTGTGAGGGTGAGTGTGTGAGGGTGAGTGTGGTGAGTGTGTGAGTGTGAGTGTGTGAGTGTGGTGAGGGTGAGTGTGTGAGGGTGAGTGTGTGAGGGTGAGTGTGGTGAGGGTGTGAGGGTGAGTGTGTGAGTGTGGTGAGGGTGAGTGTGTGAGGGTGAGTGTGTGAGGGTGAGTGTGGTGAGTGTGTGAGTGTGAGTGTGTGAGTGTGGTGAGGGTGAGTGTGTGAGGGTGAGTGTGTGAGGGTGAGTGTGGTGAGGGTGTGAGGGTGAGTGTGTGAGTGTGGTGAGGCTGAGTGTGTGAGTGTGGTGAGGGTGAGTGTGGTGAGTGTGGTGAGGGTGAGTGGGGTGAGTGTGTGCGGGTGAGTGTGGTGAGGGTCAGTGGGTGAGTGTGGTGAGGGTGAGTGTGGTGAGGGTCAGTGGGTGAGTGTGGTGAGGGTGAGTGTGGTGAGTGTGGTGAGGGTGAGTGTGGTGAGGGTGAGTGTGGTGAGGGTGAGTGTGGTGAGTGTGGTGAGGGTGAGTGGGGTGAGTGTGTGCGGGTGAGTGTGGTGAGGGTCAGTGGGTGAGTGTGGTGAGGGTGAGTGTGGTGAGTGTGGTGAGGGTGAGTGTGGTGAGGGTGAGTGTGGTGAGTGTGGTGAGGGTGAGTGTGGTGAGGGTGAGTGTGTGATGGGTGAGCATGTTGAGGGTGAGTGTGGTGAGGGTGAGTGTGGTGAGGGTGAGTGTGGTGAGTGTGGTGAGGGTGAGTGTGGTGAGGGTGAGCATGTTGAGGGTGAGTGTGGTGAGGGTGAGTGTGGTGAGGGTGAGTGTGGTGAGTGTGGTGAGGGTGAGTGTGGTGAGGGTGAGCATGTTGAGGGTGAGTGTGGTGAGTGTGGTGAGGGTGAGTGTGGTGAGGGTGAGTGTGGTGAGTGTGGTGAGTGTGGTGAGGGTGAGTGTGGTGAGTGTGGTGAGTGTGGTGAGGGTGAGCATGTTGAGGGTGAGTGTGGTGAGTGTGGTGAGTGTGGTGAGGGTGAGCATGTTGAGGGTGAGTGTGGTGAGTGTGGTGAGGGTGAGTGTGGTGAGTGTGGTGAGTGTGGTGAGTGTGGTGAGGGTGAGTGTGGTGAGTGTGGTGAGGGTGAGCATGTTGAGGGTGAGTGTGGTGAGGGTGGTGAGTGTGGTGAGGGTGAGCATGTTGAGGGTGAGTGTGGTGAGGGTGAGTGTGGTGAGGGTGAGCATGTTGAGGGTGAGTGTGGTGAGGGTGGTGAGTGTGGTGAGGGTGAGCATGTTGAGGGTGAGTGTGGTGAGTGTGGTGAGGGTGGTGAGGGTGAGTGTGGTGAGTGTGGTGAGGGTGGTGAGGGTGAGGGTGAGTGTGGTGAGTGTGGTGAGGGTGAGTGTGGTGAGGGTGAGTGTGGTGAGGGTGAGTGTGGTGAGTGTGGTGAGGGTGAGTGTGGTGAGGGTGAGTGTGGTGAGTGTGGTGAGGGTGAGTGTGGTGAGGGTGAGTGTGGTGAGTGTGGTGAGGGTGAGTGTGGTGAGGGTGAGGGTGGTGAGTGTGGTGAGGGTGAGTGTGGTGAGGGTGAGTGTGGTGAGGGTGAGTGTGGTGAGTGTGGTGAGTGTGGTGAGGGTGAGGGTGAGTGTGGTGAGTGTGGTGAGGGTGAGTGTGGTGAGGGTGAGTGTGGTGAGGGTGAGTGTGGTGAGTGTGGTGAGGGTGAGTGTGGTGAGGGTGAGTGTGGTGAGTGTGGTGAGGGTGAGTGTGGTGAGGGTGAGTGTGGTGAGTGTGGTGAGGGTGAGTGTGGTGAGGGTGAGGGTGGTGAGTGTGGTGAGGGTGAGTGTGGTGAGGGTGAGTGTGGTGAGGGTGAGTGTGGTGAGGGTGAGTGTGGTGAGGGTGAGTGTGGTGAGGGTGAGTGTGGTGAGGGTGAGGGTGAGTGTGGTGAGTGTGGTGAGGGTGAGTGTGGTGAGGGTGAGTGTGGTGAGGGTGAGTGTGGTGAGTGTGGTGAGGGTGAGTGTGGTGAGGGTGAGTGTGGTGAGTGTGGTGAGGGTGAGTGTGGTGAGGGTGAGTGTGGTGAGTGTGGTGAGGGTGAGTGTGGTGAGTGTGGTGAGGGTGAGTGTGGTGAGGGTGAGGGTGGTGAGTGTGGTGAGGGTGAGTGTGGTGAGGGTGAGTGTGGTGAGGGTGAGTGTGGTGAGGGTGAGTGTGGTGAGGGTGAGTGTGGTGAGTGTGGTGAGTGTGGTGAGGGTGAGGGTGAGTGTGGTGAGTGTGGTGAGGGTGAGTGTGGTGAGGGTGAGTGTGGTGAGGGTGAGTGTGGTGAGTGTGGTGAGGGTGAGTGTGGTGAGGGTGAGTGTGGTGAGTGTGGTGAGGGTGAGTGTGGTGAGGGTGAGTGTGGTGAGTGTGGTGAGGGTGAGTGTGGTGAGGGTGAGGGTGGTGAGTGTGGTGAGGGTGAGTGTGGTGAGGGTGAGTGTGGTGAGGGTGAGTGTGGTGAGGGTGAGTGTGGTGAGTGTGGTGAGGGTGAGTGTGGTGAGGGTGAGTGTGGTGAGGGTGAGCATGTTGAGGGTGAGTGTGGTGAGTGTGGTGAGGGTGAGTGTGGTGAGGGTGAGTGTGGTGAGTGTGGTGAGTGTGGTGAGGCACCAACTCACCGACACTGGCATGGTGTCTTCTGGCCTCAGGTCCCACGGACTTAAAACTCACCACTCACCCCCTCCTCCTCACCACTCTCACCCCCTCCTCCTCACCACCACACACCTCTCCCCTCACTGCAAACACATCCTCACCTCACTCTCCTCACCTCACCCTCCTCACCCTCCTCACCCTTCTCACCTCACCCTCCTCACCTCACCTTCCTCACCCTCCTCACCCTCACCTCACCCTCCTCACCCTCCTCACCTGGTCAAGACACCAAGACGCCACTCTCACTTCATGACGCGCCCCACCCTCACCTATCTCGCCTCACCTCGCCTCACCTCACCTCACCACCCTCACCTACCTCAACCTCACCACCCTCACCTACCTCACCTCACCACCCTCACCTACCTCAACCTCACCACCCTCACCTACCTCACCTCACCTATCTCGCCTCACCTATCTCGCCTCACCACCCTCACCTACCTCACCTCACCACCCTCACCTACC
Organism: Lampetra fluviatilis; assembly: GCF_964198595.1. Taxonomy (NCBI): domain Eukaryota; kingdom Metazoa; phylum Chordata; class Hyperoartia; order Petromyzontiformes; family Petromyzontidae; genus Lampetra; species Lampetra fluviatilis. Next base: position 41,250 of record NW_027621415.1, on the reverse strand, counting down.
TCGCCTCACCACCCTCACCTACCTCGCCTCACCACCCTCACCTACCTCAACCTCACCACCCTCACCTACCTCACCACCCTAACCTACCTCAACCTCACCACCCTCACCTACCTCACCACCCTAACCTACCTCAACCTCACCACCCTCACCTACCTCGCCTCACCACCCTCACCTATCTCAACCTCACCACCCTCACCTACCTCAACCTCACCACCCTCACCTATCTCGACTCACCACCCTCACCTATCTCGCCTCACCACCCTCACCTACCTCACCTACCTCGCCTCACCACCCTCACCACCCTCACCTACCTCAACCTCTCCTATCTCAACCTCACCACCCTCACCACCCTCACCTGCCTCGCCTCACCTATCTCGCCTCACCACCCTCACCTACCTCAACCTCACCTGGCTCAACCTCACCTGGCCTCACCACGCCAGATTATCACCTGTCCTTCCACCCCCCCCCCCCCTTTCTCGATCTCTCTCCCTCACCTCACATCTCCTCACCACTCACCCTCACCACTCACCCTCACCCCTCACCACTCACCCTCACCACTCACCCTCACCACTCACCACTAACCCCTCACCACTCACCCCCAGCCTCTTATCTCTCCCCTCACCCTCCCCTCTTATTTCTCCCTCCCTCACCCTCACCACTCACCGTCACCCCTCAGCACTCACCCTCACCACTCACCCTCACCACTCACCACTCACCCTCACCACTCACCCTCAACCCTCACCCTCAACCCTTACCCTCCACACTCACCCTCACCACTCACCCCCAGCCTGATCTCGCTTCACCCTCCCCTCTTATTTCTCCCTCACCACTCACCCTCAACCCTCACCCTCACCACTCACCCTCACACCTCACCCTCACCACTCACCCTCAGCCCTCACCCTCACCACTCACCCTCACACCTCACCCTCACCACTCACCCTCACACCTCACCCTCACCACTCACCCTCACACCTCACCCTCACCACTCACCCTCACACCTCACCACTCACCACTCCTAACAAAGCGAGAGAGAAACCAAAACCCCGCGTAACCGCTCGCTGCCCCCAGTCAGCCTCTGGAGCAGGCACCCAGCGCTGGGCACCTATCACTGACCACGCCCCCTCGCTTTGCCCCCCCCCCTCACCCCCCCGCCGCTTCGGTTCCGCCCGGGGAGGGTTACAGTTGGGGTCCTGCCCATATAAGGGCAACGGGCTGCGTGACGTCACATTAATCGAGCAGCGGCGGCCATCTTTGGTAAGGCTGGGTGGGGGGTGGGTGAAGAGAAAACCGGAAGCAGCCCCCAGCTGATGGGCGCCGGGTGACGTCACGTCCGGTTATGCTGGGGGGGGGGGCGGGGTTTGTTGCGCTAAGCGCGTTCCGGGGCCCCTTCATAGAACCATGGTGAGTGGGCAGCTGCCGTGGTACCATGAGGAACCACGTGGTACCATGGGTGGGGGTCACGTGGTACCATGGGGTTCTGTAGGTGGGGGTCACGTGGTACCATGGGGTTCTATGGGTGGGGGTCACGTGGTACCATGGGGTTCTGTAGGTGGGGGTCACGTGGTACCATGGGGTTCTGTAGGTGGGGATCACGTGGTACCATGGGGTTCTATGGGTGGGGGTCACGTGGTACCATGGGGTTCTGTAGGTGGGGGTCACGTGGTACCATGGGGTTCTGTGGGTGGTGGTGGTGATGTGGGTGGTGGTGATGTGGGTGGTGGTGATGTGGGTGGTGGTGATGATGTGGGTGGTGGTGGTGATGTGGGTGGTGGTGATGTGGGTGGTGGTGTGGTTGGTGGTGATCTGGGTGGTGGTGGTGGTGATGTGGGTGGTGGTGATGTGGGTGGTGGTGATGTGGGTGGTGGTGATGTGGGTGGTGGTGATGTGGGTGGTGGTGATGTGGGTGGTGGTGATGTGGGTGGTGGTGATGTGGGTGGTGGTGATGTGGGTGGTGGTGATGTGGGTGGTGGTGATGTGGGTGGTGGTGATGTGGGTGGTGGTGATGTGGGTGGTGGTGATGTGGGTGGTGGTGATGTGGGTGGTGGTGATGTGGGTGGTGGTGATGTGGGTGGTGGTGATGTGGGTGGTGGTGATGTGGGTGGTGGTGATGTGGGTGGTGGTGATGTGGGTGGTGGTGGTGGTGATGTGGGTGGTGGTGATGTGGGTGGTGGTGGTGATGTGGGTGGTGGTGATGTGGGTGGTGGTGATCTGGGTGGTGGTGGTGATGTGGGTGGTGATGATGATGTGCCAGGCTAAGTGCAGGAGCTCTCGGGACAGACCCAGCAGGTGCCATGGGTTGGCTAACTGGGATAACTGGCTGATGCACCACCTGTGCCCCTTACTGTGCCAACTTGCTGTGCTTTAGCCACCCGGCGCACCGCTCGTTGTTGTGAGCGTCGCTCCTCCGCCCTCCGTTGCTGTTGGAGGGCGACTGCCTCCAACTGCCCAGTAGCGTCCTTCACAGCAAGTTGGCACAGTAGGGGGCACAGGTGGTGCATCAGCCAGTCGTCTCAGTCAGTCGACTCGTGGCACCTGCTGGGTCTGTCCCGTGACCTCCTGCACCTAGCCTGGCACAGTAGGGGGGGTACAGCTGGTGGTGCATCTACCAGTCATCTCAGTCAGCCAACCCATGGCACCTGCTGGGTCTGTCCCGAGACCTCCTGCACCTAGCCTGGCACAGTAGGGGGGTACAGCTGGTGGTGCATCTACCGGTCATCTCAGTCAACCAACCCATGGCACCTGCTGGGTCTGTCCCGAGACCTCCTGCACCTAGCCTGGCACAGTAGGGGGGTACAGCTGGTGGTGCATCTACCAGTCATCTTAGTTGACCCATGGCACCTGCTGGGTCTGTCCCGTGACCTCCTGCACCTAGCCTGGCACAGTAGGGGGGGTACAGCTGGTGGTGCATCTACCAGTCATCTCAGTCGACCCGTGACACCTGCTGGGTCTGTCCCAAGACCTCCTGCACCTAGCCTGGCACAGTAGGGGGCTACAGCTGGTGGTGCATCTACCGGTCATCTCAGCCGACCCGTGGCACCTGCTGGGTCTGTCCCAAGACCTCCTGCACCTAGCCTGGCACAGTAGGGGGGGTACAGCTGGTGGTGCATCTACCGGTCATCTCAGCCAACCCAGGGCACCTGCTGAGTCTGCCCCGTGACCTCCTGCACCTAGCCTGGCACAGTAGGGGGGGTACAGCTGGTGGTGCATCTACCAGTCATCTCAGTCAGCCAACCCATGGCACCTGCTGGGTCTGCCCCGTGTTCTTGCACCTAGCCTGGCACAGTAGGGGGGGTACAGCTGGTGGTACATCTACCGGTCATCTCAGCGGACCCGTGACACCTGCTGGGTCTGCCCCGTGACCTCCTGCACCTAGCCTGGCACAGTAGGGGGGCTACAGCTGGTGGTACATCTACCGGTCATCTCAGCGGACCCATGACACCTGCTGGGTCTGCCCCGTGACCTCCTGCACCTAGCCTGGCACAGTAGGGGGGCTACAGCTGGTGGTGCATCTTCCGGTCATCTCAGCCGACCCGTGACACCTGCTGGGTCTGCCCCGTGACTTCTTGCACCTAGCCTGGCACAGTAGGGGGGGTACAGCTGGTGGTGCATCTACCGGTCATCTCAGCCGACCCGTGACACCTGCTGGGTCTGCCCCGTGACTTCTTGCACCTAGCCTGGCACAGTAGGGGGGCTACAGCTGGTGGTGCATCTACCGGTCATCTCAGCCGACCCGTGACACCTGCTGGGTCTGCCCCGTGACTTCTTGCACCTAGCCTGGCACAGTAGGGGGGCTACAGCTGGTGGTGCATCTACCGGTCATCTCAGCCGACCCGTGACACCTGCTGGGTCTGTCACGTGACCTCCTTGCCAGCCGGCGGGCGTTCGACGCTTCACGTGGTAGCCTCAAGGTGCACCTAGCCTGGCACGGGCGTCGTGGGGGTTTCAACTTTCGTGTTGTTGATTGTTGTCTTGTTTGTGTTGTGGTGTTGTGTTGCTGTTGTTGTGGTGGTGGTGTTGTTGATTGCCGTTGTGGTGTTGTTGATGCTGTTGTGTTGTTGATGTTGTTGTTGATGCTGTTGCGTTGTTGTTGATGGTGTTGTGGTGTTGTTGATTGCTGTTGTGGTGTTGTTGATTGCTGTTGTGGTGTTGTTGATTGCTGTTATGTTGTTGACGCTGTTGTGTTGTTGTTGTTAATGCTGTTGTTGTTGTTGTTGATTGCTGTTGTGTTGTTGTTTTGTTGTTGATGCTGTTGTGTTGTTGATGTTGTTGTTGATGCTTTTGTGTTGTTGTTAATGCTGTTGTTGTGTTGTTGAAGTTGTTGATGCTGTTGTGTTGTTGATTGCTGCTGTTGTTGTTGTTGATTGCTGTTGTTGTTGATGTGTTGTTGATGCTGTTGTATTGTTGTTGATGTTGTTGATTGCTGCTGTTGTTGTTGTTGATTGCTGTTGTTGTTGATGTGTTGTTGATGCTGTTGTATTGTTGTTGATGTTGTTGATTGCTGCTGTTGTTGTTGTTGTTGATGTGTTGTTGATGCTGTTGTATTGTTGTTGATGTTGTTGATTGCTGCTGTTGTTGTTGTTGATGTGTTGTTGATGCTGTTGTGTTGTTGTTAATGCTGTTGTTGTGTTGTTGATGTTGTTGATGTTGTTGATTGCTGCTGCTGTTGTTGTTGTTGTTGACGCCGCGTGTGTGTGCAGCACGGCCGGGTGAAGATCCGCTCCACGGAGCAGCAGCAGGAGGCAAAGCGCCGAGAGAGAAGCGACAAGCTGCAGAGACACTCAGCCGCCATGGGGCGCCTCCTCACCAAGGTGAGCTACTCACCAACTCCTCACCACACTCCTCACCACCTCCTCACCACACTCACCACAGCAGCAGCAGGCTCACGGAGAGAGAAGCGACAAGCTGCAGAGACACTCAGCCGCCATGGGGCGCCTCCTCACCAAGGTGAGCTACTCACCAACTCCTCGCCACACTCCTCACCACCTCCTCACCACACTCCTCACCACACTCCTCACCACACTCACCACAGCAGCAGGCTCACCGAGAGAGAAGCGACAAGCTGCAGAGACACTCAGCCGCCATGGGGCGCCTCCTCACCAAGGTGAGCTACTCACCAACTCCTCACCACACTCCTCACCACCTCCTCACCACACTCACCACAGCAGCAGCAGGCTCACGGAGAGAGAAGCGACAAGCTGCAGAGACACTCAGCCGCCATGGGGCGCCTCCTCACCAAGGTGAGCTACTCACCAACTCCTCGCCACACTCCTCACCACCTCCTCACCACACTCCTCACCACACTCCTCACCACACTCACCACAGCAGCAGGCTCACCGAGAGAGAAGCGACAAGCTGCAGAGACACTCAGCCGCCATGGGGCGCCTCCTCACCAAGGTGAGCTACTCACCAACTCCTCACCACACTCCTCACCACCTCCTCACCACACTCACCACAGCAGCAGCAGGCTCACGGAGAGAGAAGCGACAAGCTGCAGAGACACTCAGCCGCCATGGGGCGCCTCCTCACCAAGGTGAGCTACTCACCAACTCCTCGCCACACTCCTCACCACCTCCTCACCACACTCCTCACCACACTCCTCACCACACTCACCACAGCAGCAGGCTCACCGAGAGAGAAGCGACAAGCTGCAGAGACACTCAGCCGCCATGGGGCGCCTCCTCACCAAGGTGAGCTACTCACCAACTACTCACCACACTCCTCACCACCTCCTCACCACACTCACCACACTCCTCACCACACTCCTCACCACACTCCTCACCACACTCCTCACCACACTCCTCACCACCTCCTCACCACACTCCTCACCACACTCCTCACCACACTCCTCACCACACTCCTCACCACACTCCTCACCAACTCCTCACCACACTCACCACAGCAGCAGGCTCACGGAGAGAGAAGCGACAAGCTGCAGAGAGACTCACCAAGGCGAGCTACTCACCACACTCCTCACCACACTCCTCACCACACTCCTCACCACACTCCTCACCACACTCCTCACCACACTCCTCACCACACTCCTCGCCACACTCCTCACCACCTCCTCACCACCACCACAGCAGCAGGCTCACCGAGAGAGAAGCGACAAGCTGCAGAGACACTCAGCCGCCATGGGGCGCCTCCTCACCAAGGTGAGCTACTCACCAACTACTCACCACACTCCTCACCACCTCCTCACCACACTCACCACACTCCTCACCACACTCCTCACCACACTCCTCACCACACTCCTCACCACACTCCTCACCACACTCCTCACCACACTCCTCACCACACTCCTCACCACACTCCTCACCACACTCCTCACCACACTCCTCACCACACTCCTGACCCACACTCCTCACCACACTCCTCACCACACTCCTCACCACACTCCTGACCCACACTCCTCACCAAGGTGAGCTCACAGACTCCTCACCAACTCCTCACCACCAACACAGCAGCAGACTCACCCACTGTGTGTGTGTACACTGTGTGTGTGTGTACCTGTGTGTGTGTACACTGTGTGTGTGTACACTGTGTGTGTGTGTACACGTGTGTGTACCTGTGTGTGTGTACCTGTGTGTGTGTACCTGTGTGTGTGTGTACCTGTGTGTGTGTGTACCTGTGTGTGTGTGTACCTGTGTGTGTGTACCTGTGTGTGTGTACCTGTGTGTGTGTGTACCTGTGTGTGTGTGTACCTGTGTGTGTGTGTACCTGTGTGTGTGTACCTGTGTGTGTGTGTACCTGTGTGTGTGTACACTGTGTGTGTGTGTACCTGTGTGTGTGTACCTGTGTGTGTGTACACTGTGTGTGTGTGTACACGTGTGTGTACCTGTGTGTGTGTACCTGTGTGTGTGTACCTGTGTGTGTGTACCTGTGTGTGTGTGTACCTGTGTGTGTGTGTACCTGTGTGTGTGTGTACCTGTGTGTGTGTGTACCTGTGTGTGTGTGTACCTGTGTGTGTGTGTACCTGTGTGTGTGTGTACCTGTGTGTGTGTACCTGTGTGTGTGTGTACCTGTGTGTGTGTGTACCTGTGTGTGTGTGTACCTGTGTGTGTGTACCTGTGTGTGTGTACCTGTGTGTGTGTGTACCTGTGTGTGTGTGTACCTGTGTGTGTGTGTACCTGTGTGTGTGTACCTGTGTGTGTGTGTACCTGTGTGTGTGTGTACCTGTGTGTGTGTACCTGTGTGTGTGTGTACCTGTGTGTGTGTACACTGTGTGTGTGTGTACACGTGTGTGTACCTGTGTGTGTGTACCTGTGTGTGTGTACCTGTGTGTGTGTGTACCTGTGTGTGTGTGTACCTGTGTGTGTGTGTACCTGTGTGTGTGTGTACCTGTGTGTGTGTGTACCTGTATGTGTGTGTGTACCTGTGTGTGTGTACACGTGTGTGTACCTGTGTGTGTGTGTACCTGTGTGTGTGTGTACCTGTGTGTGTGTGTACCTGTGTGTGTGTGTACCTGTGTGTGTGTGTACCTGTGTGTGTGTGTACCTGTGTGTGTGTGTACCTGTATGTGTGTGTGTACCTGTGTGTGTGTACACGTGTGTGTACCTGTGTGTGTGTACCTGTGTGTGTGTACCTGTGTGTGTGTGTACCTGTGTGTGTGTGTACCTGTGTGTGTGTGTACCTGTGTGTGTGTGTACCTGTGTGTGTGTACCTGTGTGTGTGTGTACCTGTGTGTGTGTGTACCTGTGTGTGTGTGTGTACCTGTGTGTGTGTACACGTGTGTGTACCTGTGTGTGTGTGTACACTGTGTGTGTGTGTGTACACTGTGTGTGTGTGTGTACACTGTGTGTGTGTGTGTACACTGTGTGTGTGTACACGTGTGTGTACCTGTGTGTGTGTGTACACTGTGTGTGTGTGTGTACACTGTGTGTGTGTGTGTACCTGTGTGTGTGTACACGTGTGTGTACCTGTGTGTGTGTGTACACTGTGTGTGTGTGTGTACACTGTGTGTGTGTGTGTACACTGTGTGTGTGTACACTGTGTGTACACGTTGTGTGTGTGTACACTGTGTGTGTACCTGTGTGTGTGTGTGTGTACCTGTGTGTGTGTGTGTACACTGTGTGTGTGTGTGTACACTGTGTGTGTGTGTGTACACTGTGTGTGTGTACCTGTGTGTGTACCTGTGTGTGTGTACACTGTGTGTGTACCTGTGTGTGTGTGTGTGTACCTGTGTGTGTGTGTGACAGCGTGCGGCTGGTGAGTACGATGGTGAGGCGCTGGACCTCACTGCCCGCGTCCTCACCCAGAACCCCGACCTGCACACCCTGTGGAACTTCAGACGCGAAATCTTGCAGCAGATGCAGCAGCGTAGGTGGGTGTCCCCAGCGTGTCCCAGTGTCCCCGTGTCCCCAGCGTGTGTCCCAGTGTCTCAGTGTCCCAGTGTCCCCGTGTCCCCGTGTCCCAGTGTCCCAGTGTGTCAGTGTCTCAGTGTCCCAGTGTCTCAGTGTCTCAGTGTCCCAGTGTCTCAGTGTCCCAGTGTCTCAGTGTCCCAGTGTCTCAGTGTCTCAGTGTCTCACTGTCCCCGTGTCCCAGTGTCCCAGTGTCCCAGTGTCTCAGTGTCCCAGTGTCTCACTGTCCCCGTGTCCCAGTGTCTCAGTGTTTCAGTGTCCCAGTGTCCCAGTGTCCCAGTGTCCCAGTGTCTCAGTGTCTCAGTGTCCCAGTGTCTCACTGTCCCCGTGTCCCAGTGTCTCAGTGTCTCAGTGTCCCAGTGTCTCAATGTCTCAGTGTCTCAGTGTCCCAGTGTCTCAGTGTCTCAGTGTCCCAGTGTCTCACTGTCCCCGTGTCCCAGTGTCTCAGTGTCCCAGTGTCCCAGTGTCCCAGTGTCCCAGTGTCCCAGTGTCCCAGTGTCTCAGTGTCTCAGTGTCCCAGTGTCTCACTGTCCCCGTGTCCCAGTGTCCCAGTGTCTCAGTGTCCCAGTGTCCCAGTGTCCCAGTGTCCCAGTGTCCCAGTGTCTCACTGTCCCCGTGTCCCAGTGTCCCAGTGTCCCAGTGTCCCAGTGTCTCAGTGTCTCAGTGTCTCAGTGTCTCAGTGTCCCAGTGTCCCAGTGTCCCAGTGTCTCAGTGTCCCAGTGTCCCAGTGTCCCAGTGTCTCAGTGTCCCAGTGTCCCAGTGTCCCAGTGTCCCAGTGTCCCAGTGTCCCAGTGTCCCAGTGTCTCACTGTCCCAGTGTCCCAGTGTCCCAGTGTCCCAGTGTCCCAGTGTCCCAGTGTCTCAGTGTCCCAGTGTCCCAGTGTCCCAGTGTCTCAGTGTCCCAGTGTCCCAGTGTCCCAGTGTCTCACTGTCCCCGTGTCCCAGTGTCCCAGTGTCCCAGTGTCCCAGTGTCCCAGTGTCTCAGTGTCCCAGTGTCCCAGTGTCCCAGTGTCCCAGTGTCCCAGTGTCTCAGTGTCTCAGTGTCCCAGTGTCTCACTGTCCCCGTGTCCCAGTGTCCCAGTGTCCCAGTGTCCCAGTGTCTCAGTGTCTCAGTGTCTCAGTGTCCCAGTGTCTCACTGTCCCCGTGTCCCAGTGTCTCAGTGTCTCAGTGTCCCAGTGTCCCAGTGTCCCAGTGTCTCACTGTCCCAGTGTCCCAGTGTCTCAGTGTCTCAGTGTCCCAGTGTCCCAGTGTCTCACTGTCCCCGTGTCCCAGTGTCTCAGTGTCCCAGTGTCCCAGTGTCCCAGTGTCCCAGTGTCTCAGTGTCTCAGTGTCTCACTGTCCCCGTGTCCCAGTGTCCCAGTGTCTCAGTGTCTCAGTGTCCCAGTGTCTCACTGTCCCCGTGTCCCAGTGTCCCAGTGTCTCAGTGTCTCCCTGTCCCCGTGTCCCAGTGTCTCAGTGTCCCAGTGTCCCAGTGTCCCAGTGTCCCAGTGTCCCAGTGTCCCAGTGTCCCAGTGTCCCAGTGTCCCCGTGTCCCCGTGTCCCAGTGTCCCAGTGTCCCAGTGTCCCCGTGTCCCCGTGTCTCAGTGTCCCAGTGTCCCCGTGTCCCAGTGTCCCAGTGTCCCAGTGTCCCAGTGTCCCAGTGTCCCCGTGTCCCCGTGTCCCCGTGTCCCAGTGTCCCAGTGTCCCAGTGTCCCCGTGTCCCCGTGTCCCCGTGTCCCCGTGTCCCCGTGTCCCAGTGTCCCAGTGTCTCAGTGTCTCAGTGTCCCAGTGTCCCAGTGTCTCCGTGTCCCAGTGTCTCTAGTGTCCCAGTGTCCCAGTGTCCCAGTGTCCCAGTGTCCCAGTGTCCCAGTGTCCCAGTGTCCCCGTGTCCCAGTGTCCCCGTGTCCCAGTGTCCCAGTGTCCCAGTGTCCCAGTGTCTCCGTGTCTCCGTGTCTCCGTGTCCCAGTGTCCCAGTGTCCCAGTGTCCCAGTGTCCCAGTGTCCCCGTGTCCCCGTGTCCCCGTGTCCCAGTGTCCCAGTGTCCCAGTGTCCCAGTGTCCCAGTGTCCCCGTGTCCCAGTGTCCCAGTGTCCCAGTGTCCCCGTGTCTCAGTGTCCCAGTGTCCCCGTGTCCCAGTGTCCCAGTGTCCCAGTGTCCCAGTGTCTCCGTGTCCCAGTGTCTCTAGTGTCCCAGTGTCTCAGTGTCTCAGTGTCCCAGTGTCCCAGTGTCTCCGTGTCCCAGTGTCTCTAGTGTCCCAGTGTCCCAGTGTCCCAGTGTCCCAGTGTCCCCGTGTCCCAGTGTCCCCGTGTCCCAGTGTCCCAGTGTCCCAGTGTCCCAGTGTCCCAGTGTCTCCGTGTCTCCGTGTCTCCGTGTCCCAGTGTCCCAGTGTCCCAGTGTCCCAGTGTCCCAGTGTCCCAGTGTCCCAGTGTCCCAGTGTCCCCGTGTCCCCGTGTCCCCGTGTCCCAGTGTCCCAGTGTCCCAGTGTCCCAGTGTCCCAGTGTCCCAGTGTCCCAGTGTCCCAGTGTCCCAGTGTCCCCGTGTCTCAGTGTCCCAGTGTCCCCGTGTCCCAGTGTCCCAGTGTCCCAGTGTCCCAGTGTCCCAGTGTCCCCGTGTCCCCGTGTCCCCGTGTCCCAGTGTCCCAGTGTCCCAGTGTCCCCGTGTCCCCGTGTCCCCGTGTCCCCGTGTCCCCGTGTCCCAGTGTCCCAGTGTCCCAGTGTCTCAGTGTCCCAGTGTCCCAGTGTCTCCGTGTCCCAGTGTCTCTAGTGTCCCAGTGTCCCAGTGTCCCAGTGTCCCAGTGTCCCAGTGTCCCAGTGTCCCAGTGTCCCAGTGTCCCAGTGTCCCAGTGTCCCAGTGTCCCCGTGTCCCAGTGTCCCAGTGTCCCAGTGTCTCCGTGTCTCCGTGTCCCAGTGTCCCAGTGTCCCAGTGTCCCAGTGTCCCAGTGTCCCAGTGTCCCAGTGTCCCAGTGTCCCAGTGTCCCCGTGTCCCCGTGTCCCCGTGTCCCCGTGTCCCAGTGTCCCAGTGTCCCAGTGTCCCAGTGTCCCAGTGTCCCAGTGTCCCAGTGTCCCAGTGTCCCAGTGTCCCCGTGTCCCCGTGTCCCCGTGTCCCAGTGTCCCAGTGTCCCAGTGTCCCAGTGTCTCCGTGTCTCCGTGTCTCCGTGTCCCAGTGTCCCAGTGTCCCAGTGTCCCAGTGTCCCAGTGTCCCAGTGTCCCCGTGTCCCCGTGTCCCCGTGTCCCCGTGTCCCAGTGTCCCAGTGTCCCAGTGTCCCAGTGTCCCCGTGTCCCCGTGTCCCCGTGTCCCCGTGTCCCAGTGTCCCAGTGTCCCAGTGTCCCAGTGTCCCAGTGTCCCAGTGTCCCAGTGTCCCCGTGTCCCCGTGTCCCCGTGTCCCCGTGTCCCCGTGTCCCCGTGTCCCCGTGTCCCCGTGTCCCCGTGTCCCCGTGTCCCCGTGTCCCCGTGTCCCAGTGTCCCAGTGTCCCAGTGTCCCAGTGTCCCAGTGTCCCAGTGTCCCAGTGCCCCAGTGCCCCAGTGCCCCAGTGTCCCCGTGTCCCCGTGTCCCCGTGTCCCAGTGTCCCAGTGTCCCAGTGTCTCCGTGTCTCCGTGTCCCAGTGTCCCAGTGTCCCAGTGTCCCAGTGTCCCAGTGTCCCAGTGTCCCAGTGTCCCAGTGTCCCAGTGTCCCAGTGTCCCCGTGTCCCCGTGTCCCCGTGTCCCCGTGTCCCAGTGTCCCAGTGTCCCAGTGTCCCAGTGTCCCCGTGTCCCCGTGTCCCCGTGTCCCAGTGTCTCCGTGTCCCAGTGTCCCAGTGTCCCAGTGTCCCCGTGTCCCCGTGTCCCCGTGTCCCCGTGTCCCCGTGTCCCCGTGTCCCCGTGTCCCCGTGTCCCCGTGTCCCCGTGTCCCCGTGTCCCAGTGTCCCAGTGTCCCAGTGTCCCAGTGTCCCAGTGTCCCAGTGTCCCAGTGTCCCAGTGTCCCAGTGTCCCCGTGTCCCCGTGTCCCCGTGTCTCCGTGTCCCAGTGTCCCAGTGTCCCAGTGTCCCAGTGTCCCAGTGTCCCAGTGTCCCAGTGTCCCCGTGTCCCCGTGTCCCCGTGTCCCCGTGTCCCAGTGTCCCAGTGTCCCAGTGTCCCCGTGTCCCCGTGTCCCCGTGTCCCCGTGTCCCCGTGTCCCAGTGTCCCAGTGTCCCAGTGTCCCAGTGTCCCAGTGTCCCAGTGTCCCAGTGTCCCAGTGTCCCAGTGTCCCAGTGTCCCCGTGTCCCCGTGTCCCCGTGTCCCCGTGTCCCCGTGTCCCCGTGTCCCCGTGTCCCCGTGTCCCCGTGTCCCCGTGTCCCCGTGTCCCCGTGTCCCCGTGTCCCCGTGTCCCCGTGTCCCAGTGTCCCAGTGTCCCAGTGTCCCAGTGTCCCAGTGTCCCAGTGTCCCAGTGCCCCAGTGCCCCAGTGCCCCAGTGTCCCCGTGTCCCCGTGTCCCCGTGTCCCAGTGTCTCAGTGTCTCAGTGTCCCAGTGTCCCAGTGTCCCAGTGTCCCAGTGTCCCAGTGTCCCCGTGTCCCCGTGTCCCCGTGTCCCCGTGTCCCAGTGTCTCAGTGTCTCAGTGTCCCAGTGTCTCAGTGTCCCAGTGTCCCAGTGCCCCAGTGTCCCAGTGTCCCCGTGCCCCAGTGACCCCGGCGTGACCCCGGCGTGACCCCCCGCCACCCCGTGACCCCCCCCGTGACCTCCATGCTCCCCCCCATGCCCCTCCCCCCCATGCCCCTCCCCCTCGCAAGCCCCACCCCCTACCATGCCCCGCCCCCCCATGCTCCGCCCCCTCCATGCCCCTCCCCCTCCCATGCCCCGCCCCCCTCCCATGCCCCGCCCCCTCCCATGCCCTGCCCCCTCCTCTTCCATGTCCCTCCCCCTCCATGCCCCGCCCCCTCCATGCCCCGCCCCCCTCCATGCCCCTCCCCCTCCCATGCCCTGCCCCCTCCTCCATGCCCCGCCCCCCTCCATGCCCCTCCCCCTCCCATGCCCTGCCCCCTCCTCCTCCATGCTCCTCCCCCTCCATGCCCCGCCCCCTCCCATGCCCCGCCCCCTCCTCCTCCATGTCCCTCCCCCTCCATGCTCCGCCCCAATGCCCCGCCCCCTCCATGCCCCGCCCCCCTCCATGCCCCTCCCCCTCCCATGCCCTGCCCCCTCCTCCTCCATGTCCCTCCCCCTCCATGCTCCTCCCCCTCCATGCCCCGCCCCCTCCCATGCCCCCGCCCCCCTCCTCCTCCATGTCCCTCCCCCTCCATGCTCCGCCCCAATGCCCCGCCCCCTGACCTCCATGCCCCGCCCCCTCCTCCCACCTCCCTCCCGCAGCTCGCTGGAGCAGCTCCAGGCGGCGGTGGAGGTGGAGCTGGATCTGAGCGCCGCCTGCCTGCGCGCCAGCCCCAAGTCGTACTGCGCCTGGCACCAGCGAGCCTGGGCGCTGCTGCTGGCGCCGCGCCCGCCCTGGGCACGCGAGCTGCAGCTCACCGGGGCGTTCCTGCAGTGCGACGAACGCAACTGTGGGTCCACCTCCTCGTCCTCCTCCACCTCGGCGTCCACGCAGACGCTCACCCGGGGCTATGCTCACCCACCCACTCACTCACTTACTCACCCACCCACCCACCTACCCACTCACTTACTTACTTACCCACTCACCCGCCCACTCACCCACTCACTCACCCACTCACCCACCTACCCACTCACTTACTTACTTACCCACTCACCCGCCCACTCACCCACTCACTCACCCACCCACCCACCTACCCACTCACTTACTTACTTACCCACTCACCCACCCACTCACCCACTCACTCACTCACCCACCCACTCACTCACTTACTCACCCACTCACTCACTCACCCACCCACTCACTCACTCCTCACCCACCCCACCTCACGCTCACCCACCCACTCACCCACTCACCCACCCCACCCACTCACCCACCCCCCACTCACCCACTCACCACCCACTCACCCACCCACTCACCCACTCACCCACCCACTCACCCACCCACCCACTCACCCACACCCACCAACTCACCCACTCACCCACCCACCCACCCAATCACCCACCCACTCACTCACCCACACCCACCCACCCACTCACCCACCCACTCACCCACCCACTCACCCACCCACCCACTCACCCACCCACCCACTCACTCACTCACCCACCCACTCACCCACCCACCCACTCGCCCACCCACCCACTCACCCCCCCACTCACCCACCCACCCACCCACTCACTCACCCACCCACCCAACCACTTACCCACTCACCCACTTACCCACTCACCCACTTACCCACTCACCCACCCACCCCCACACCCCCCCACCCACCCACCCACCCACCCACCCACTCACCCACTCACTCACCCACCCACCCATCCACTCACCCACCAACTCACCCACTCACTCACCCACCCACCCACCCACTTACCCACTCACCCACTTACCCACTCACCCACCCACCCCACCCCCCCACTCACCCACCCACCCACTCACCCACCCACCCACTCACCCACCCACTCACCCACCCACACTCACTCACTCACTCACTCACTCACTCACTCACCCACCCACTCACTCACTCACTCACCCACCCACCCACTCACCCACCCACCCACTCACCCACTCACTCACCCACCCACTCATCCACCCACCCACCCAACCACTCACCCACCCACCCACCCACTCACCCATACACCCCCCCACCCACTCACACACCCACTCACCCACACCCCACTCACTCACCCAACCACCCACCCACCCACTCACCCACCCACCCACTCACCCACCCACCCACTCACTTACCCTCTCACTGACCCACTCACCCACCCACCCACTCACTCACCCCCCCACCCACTCACCCACCCACCCACTCACTTACCCTCTCACTGACCCACTCACCCACCCACCCACCCACCCACTCCCCCCCCCTCCCTCCCCTCCCCAGTCCACTGCTGGGACCACCGCCGGTTCGTGGTGGCGCGCGGCCGTGCCGACCTGGCGCTCCGTGCCAACGCCGCGGCCGTGCCAACCCCTGACGGTGCCGATACCGCCTATGCCGATACCGCCGATGCCGACGATGCCGGGCTCAGTGCCGGTGCCGACGATGCCGGGCTCAGTGCCGGTGCCGATGATGCCGGGCTCAGTGCCGGTGCCGATGATGCCGGGCTCAGTGCCGGTGCCGACGATGCCGGGCTCAGTGCCGGTGCCGACGATGCCGGGCTCAGTGCCGGTGCCGACGATGCCGGGCTCAGTGCCGGTGCCGACGATGCCGATACCGCCGGTGCCGACGATGCCGTGCTCAGTGCCGGTGCCGATGATGCCGGGCTCAGTGCCGGTGCCGACGATGCCGGGCTCAGTGCCGGTGCCGACGATGCCGGGCTCAGTGCCGGTGCCGATGATGCCGTGCTCAGTGCCGGTGCCGACGATGCCGGGCTCAGTGCCGGTGCCGATGATGCCGGGCTCAGTGCCGGTGCGGAGCTGGCGTTCACCCACGGCCTCCTCTCCAGCAACTTCTCCAACTTCTCTTCGTGGCACTACCGCGCACAGCAGCTGGCGGTCGCCGGTCCCCGCACAGCCAGGCCACACGCTGACGCCCTGCCCGCAGGTCGTGGCGGTGGTGGTGGTGACGGTGGTGGTGACGGTGGTGGTGGTGACGGTGGTGGTGACTGTGGGGGTGGTGGTGGTGGTGGTGGTGACGGTGGTGATGATGGTGACGGTGGTGGTGGTGATGGTGGTGGTGATGATGGTGACAGTGGTGGTGGTGGTGATGATGGTGGTGGTGGTGGTGGCGGTGGTGGTGGCGGTGGTGGTGGTGGTGACGGTGGTGATGGTGGTGGTGGCGGTGGTGATGGTGGTGGTGGTGGTGGTGATAGAGGTGGTGGTGGTGGTGGCAGTGGTGGAGGTGGTGGTGGTGGTGGTGGTGGTGACGGTGGTGGTGGTGGTGGCGGTGGTGGTGGCGGTGGTGGTGGTGGTGGTGATGGAGGTGGTGGTGGTGGTGACGTTGGTGACGGTGGTGGTGGCGGTGGTGGTGGTGGTGGTGATGGTGATGGTGATGGAGGTGGTAGTGGTGGTGATGATGGTGACGGTGGTGGTGGTGGTGATGGTGGTGGTGATGATGGTGACGGTGGTGGTGATGATGGTGGTGGTGGTGGTGGCGGTGGTGGCGGTGACGGTGGTGATGGTGGTGACGGTGGTGGTGGTGGTGGTGGCGGTAGTGACGGTGGTGGTGGTGGTGGTGGTGGTGGCGGTGGCGGCGGTGGTGGTGGTGGTGGTGGCGGTGGTGGTGGTGACGGTGGTGGTGGTGACGGTGGTGGCGGTGGTGGTGGTGGTGCTGGTGGCGGTGGTGGCGGTGGTGGTGGTGACGGTGGTGATGGAGGTGGTGGTAGTGGTGGTGACATTGGTGGTGATGATGGTGATGATGGTGACGGTGGTGGTGGTGGTGATGGTGGTGGTGGTGACGGTGGTGGTGGTGGTGGTGGTGGTGATGATGTTGATGGCGACGATGTTGTTGGCGATGATGTTGATGTTGACGATGTTGATGGTGACGATGTTGATGGTGACGATGTTGATGTTGGTGGTGGTGACGATGTTGATGGTGACGATGTTGACGATGTTGATGGTGACGACGATGTTGATGTTGGTGGTGGTGACGATGTTGACGATGTTGATGTTGACGACGTTGTTGATGTTGGTGGTGATGATGGTGGTGATGGCAGAGTTCGAGTTGGTCCAGAATGCCATCTTCACCGACCCTGACGATCAGAGCGCCTGGCTCTACCACCGCTGGCTACTGGGCAGAGGTGCCTCTCACTGCCCCCTCTCACTGCCCCCTCCCCCCTCCCACTGCCCCCTCCCACTGCCCCCTCCCACTGCCTCTTCTCACTGCCCCCTCCCCCCTCTCACTGCCCCCGCCCCCCTCCCGTCCGCCTTTGTCTTCCCTGCTGCCCCCCCCACCCACCCACCTCTCTCTCCCCACTCCTCAAACTCACCTGGCCGCACCTCTGCGCTCGGCGTCGCGCACACCGCACGCACCGGATGATTGGCGAACCGTCGCCCCCGTGCGACGCAGAGTGATGTCAGTTCGGAGACCCGTAGACTCACGCAGACTCACATAGACTCACACAGAGACACATAGACTCACGCAGAGACACATAGACTCACATAGAGACCCATAGACTCACACAGAGACACATAGACTCACATAGACTCACACAGAGACACATAGACTCACACAGAGACCCATAGACTCACGCAGAGACCCATAGACTCACGCAGAGACACATAGACTCACACAGAGACCCATAGACTCACACAGAGACCCATAGACTCACGCAGAGACACATAGACTCACATAGAGACCCATAGACTCACACAGAGACACATAGACTCACATAGACTCACACAGAGACACATAGACTCACACAGAGACCCATAGACTCACACAGAGACCCATAGACTCACGCAGAGACACATAGACTCACATAGAGACACATAGACTCACGCAGAGACACATAGACTCACATAGACTCACACAGAGACCCGTAGACTCACATAGAGACCCATAGACTCACACAGACTCACATAGACTCACACAGAGACACATAGACTCACACAGAGACCCATAGACTCACGCAGAGACACATAGACTCACATAGAGACCCATAGACTCACACAGAGACACATAGACTCACATAGACTCACACAGAGACACATAGACTCACACAGAGACCCATAGACTCACACAGACTCACATAGACTCACACAGAGACACATAGACTCACACAGAGACCCATAGACTCACATAGAGACCCGTAGACTCACACAGAGACCCATAGACTCACGCAGAGACCCGTAGACTCACATTGACTCACATAGACTCACACAGAGACCCGTAGACTCACATAGACTCACACAGAGACCCGTAGACACACACAGAGACCCATAGACTCACACAGAGACCCATAGACACACGCAGAGAACCATAGACTCACACAGAGACCCATAGACTCACACAGAGACCCATAGACTCACACAGAGACCCATAGACTCACGCAGGGACCCATAGACTCACGCAGAGACCCATAGACTCACGCAGAGACGCGTAGACTCACACACAGAGACCCATAGACTCACACAGAGACCCATAGACTCACACAGCAGATACCCGTAGACTCACACACAGAGACCCATAGACTCACACAGAGACCCGTAGACTCACGCAGAGACCCGTAGACTCACACAGAGACCCCTAGACTCACGCAGAGACCCGTAGACTCACACAGAGACCCATAGACTCACACAGAGACCCATAGACTCACGCAGAGACCCATAGACTCACACAGAGACCCATAGACTCACGCAGAGACCCGTAGACTCACACAGAGACCCATAGACTCACACAGAGACCCATAGACTCACGCAGA
>NW_027621415.1:10000-17500 GCF_964198595.1 Lampetra fluviatilis | reverse complement strand
CGACTCAGCCTTAAATGAGTACCTGGTGCGGTGTGTAAACATCGCCACTGGGGAGACAAAGGCGGTCGGGCGTGGTGCTGGCCACCCACCCCCTCGTGTACCGTTCCGGCCTTCATAGGTGCTCGCTAACAGCACTTGCCCCTACAGTCTGTTAAGGCTATACGGGGGATCTTTGTTGCTGTGTGTAGGTGTTGACGGAGCAGCAGGAGGTGGTTCTCAGTGTAGACGGGAGACCGGCTGTGTGTGTGTTGCTGTGTGTGTTGCTGTGTGTGTGATGGTTGTATGGTTGTGTGTGTGTATTGGCTGTGTGTATTGGCTGTGTGTGTTGCTGTGTGTGTGTGTTGTCAGCTTTTGTTCGGCCGGATCGAGGGGGCTAAACGGGCGCGGCACGGGCTAGAGAAGAGATGGAGTGATGTGGTACAGGAGGACGTGGAGCTGAGTGGACTTGCCGATGACTGGTACCAGCGGTGTCAAGATCGGCCTCAGTGCAGGAGGCTCGTGAAGGACGCTACTGGGCAGTTGGAGGCAGTCGCCCTCCGACAACAACGGAGGGCGGAGGAGCGACGCTCACAACAACGAGCGGAGCGCCGGGTGGCTAAAGCACAGCGAGTTGGCACAGTAGGGGGCACAGGTGGTGCATCAGCCAGTCATCTCGGTCATCTCGGTCAGTCGACCCGTGGCACCTGCTGGGTCTGCCCCGTGACCTCCTGCCAGCGGGCGTTCGACACTTCACGTGGCCTCAGGGTGCACATGGCCTGGCACAAGCGTCGTGGTGACGTCACCGCCACTTAGTGGCGAATGGCGGTTGTTGTTGTTGTTGTGCGTTGTCTGTGTGTGGCTGTGTGTTGTCTGTGTGTGTGTTGCTGTGTGTTGCTGTGTGTGTGTGTTGTTGTGTGTTGCTGTGTGTGTGTGTGACTGTGTGTGGCTGTGTGTGTGTGTGACTGTGTGTTGCTGTGTGTGTGTTGCTGTGTGTGTGTGTGACTGTGTGTGTGTGTGTGACTGTGTGTGACTGTGTGTGTGTTGTTGTGTGTAGGTGTTGACGGAGCAGCAGGAGGTGGTCCTCAGTGTGGACGGGAGACCGGCACGAGGTTCCTGGGTGACCCCGGATCGACGCAACCGCCACTCCCTCGTCTGGGTGACAGCCCCACCCTCCCCTAGCAACCCCCCACCCTCCCCTAGCAACCCCCACCCTCCCCTAGCAACCCTCCACCCTCCCATGGCAACCCCCCACCCTCCCCTAGCAACCCCCCACCCTCCCCTAGCAACCCCCCACCCTCCCCTAGCAACCCTCCACCCTCCCCCGGCAACCCTCGACCCTCCCCGGCAACCCTCCACCCTCCCCCGGCAACCCCCCACCCTCCCCTAGCAACCCCCCACCCTCCCCTAGCAACCCTCCACCCTCCCCGGCAACCATCCACCCTCCCCCGGCAACCCTCACCCTCCCCTAGCAACCCCCCACCCTCCCCTAGCAACCCTCCACCCTCCCCGGCAACCATCCACCCTCCCCCGGCAACCCTCACCCTCCCCTAGCAACCCCTCACCCTCCCCTAGCAACCCTTCACCCTCCCCCGGCAACCCTCCACCCTCCCCTAGCAACCCTTCACCCTCCCCCGGCAACCCTCCACCCTCCCCCGGCAACCCTCAACCCTCACCCGGCAACCCTCCACTCTCCCCGGCAACCCTCCACCCTCCCCCGGCAACCCCCCACCCTCCCCTAGCAACCCCCCACCCTCCCGTAGCAACCCTCCACCCTCCCCCGGCAACCCTCGACCCTCCCCGGCAACCCTCCACCCTCCCCCGGCAACCCTCCACCCTCCCCTAGCAACCCCCCACCCTCCCCTAGCAACCCCCCACCCTCCCCTAGCAACCCTCCACCCTCCCCCGGCAACCCTCGACCCTCCCCGGCAACCCTCCACCCTCCCCCGGCAACCCCCCACCCTCCCCTAGCAACCCCCCACCCTCCCCTAGCAACCCTCCACCCTCCCCGGCAACCATCCACCCTCCCCCGGCAACCCTCACCCTCCCCTAGCAACCCCTCACCCTCCCCTAGCAACCCTTCACCCTCCCCCGGCAGCCCTCCACCCTCCCCTAGCAACCCTTCACCCTCCCCCGGCAACCCTCCACCCTCCCCTAGCAACCCTTCACCCTCCCCCGGCAACCCTCCACCCTCCCCCGGCAACCCTCAACCCTCACCCGGCAACCCTCCACTCTCCCCGGCAACCCTCCACCCTCCCCCGGCAACCCCCCACCCTCCCCCGGCAACCCTTCACCCTCCCCTAGCAACCCCTCACCCTCCCCTAGCAACCCCCTACCCTCCCCTAGCAACCCTCCACCCTCCCCTAGCAACCCTCCACCCTCCCCTAGCAACCCTTCACCCTCCCCCGGCAACCCTCCACCCTCCCCCGGCAACCCTCAACCCTCACCCGGCAACCCTCCACTCTCCCCGGCAACCCTCCACCCTCCCCTAGCAACCCCCCACCCTCCCCTAGCAACCCTCCACCCTCCCCCGGCAACCCTCCACCCTCCCCTAGCAACCCTCCACCCTCCCCTAGCAACCCCTCACCCTCACCCGGCAACCCTCCACCCTCCCCCGGCAACCCTCAACCCTCACCCGGCAACCCTCCACTCTCCCCGGCAACCCTCCACCCTCCCCTAGCAACCCCCCACCCTCTCCTGGCAACCCTTCACCCTCCCCCGGCAACCCTCCACCCTCCCTCGGCAACCCTCAACCCTCACTCGGCAACCCTCCACTCTCCCCGGCAACCCTCCACCCTCCCCTAGCAACCCCCCGCCCTCCCCTAGCAACCCCCACCCTCACCCGGCAACCCTCCACCCTCCCCCGGCAACCCTCAACCCTCACCCGGCAACCCTCCACTCTCCCCGGCAACCCTCCACCCTCCCCTAGAAACCCCCCGCCCTCCCCTAGCAACCCTCCACCCTCCCCCGGCAACCCTCAACCCTCACCCGGCAACCCTTCACCCTCCCCTAGCAACCCCTCACCCTCACCTGGCAACCCCCCACCCTCCCCTAGCAACCCTCCACCCTCCCCCGGCAACCCTCAACCCTCACCCGGCAACCCTTCACCCTCCCCTAGCAACCCCTCACCCTCACCTGGCAACCCCCCACCCTCCCCTAGCAACCCTCCACCCTCCCCTCGCAACCCTCGTGGGTGATGCTGCTGCTACTGGGCAGTTGGAGGCAGTCGCCCTCCAACAACAACGGAGGGCGGAGGAGCGACGCTCACAACAACGAGCGGAGCGCCGGGTGGCTAAAGCACAGCAAGTTGGCACAGTAGGGGGCACAGGTGGTGCATCAGCCAGTCATCTCGGTCATCTCGGTCAGTCGACCCGTGGCACCTGCTGGGTCTGCCCCGTGACCTCCTGCCAGCGGGCGTTCGACACTTCACGTGGCAGCCTCAACGTGCACCTAGCCTGGCACAAGCGTCGTGGTGACGTCACCGCCACTCGGTGGCGAATGCTGAGCCTCGGAACCCGACGACCCGAGTTCGATTCTCGCTGACCAGTGACGATTATTTGAACCGGTCCTTGGCCTCCCCTAGGTCGACTCGGCCTTAAATGAGTACCCGGTGCGGTGTGTAGTAAACATCGCCACTGGGGAGACAAAGGCGGCCGGGCGTGGTGCTGGCCACCCACCCCCCTCTGTGCGTGCCACAGTGCCGGTAGCCTTCCTAGGTGCTGCTACTCGCTAACAGCACTTGCCCCAGCAAGTCTGTCGAGGCTACACGGGGGAGCTTTGTCTTTTTTCCGTGTGTGTCCGTGTGTGTCCGTGTGTGTCCGCGTGTGTCTGTGTGTGTCTGTCTGTGTGGTGCAGCTGTGCCTACTGCAAGACGCGTTGCGTGGTGGGGAGAGCGTGCGAGTGTATTGGGGGGACAGACCTCCGAAAGAATGCGTGCTTGGACAAGGCAAGATCACACACACACAGCGACCCACTCAGCTACACACTCAGCTACATGACCACCCGCTCAGCTACATGACCACCCACTCAGCTACACGGCCACCCACTCAGCTACACGGTCACCCACTCATCTACACGAACACCCACTCAGCTACACGACCACCCACTCAGCTACCCACTCAGCTACACGGCCACCCACTCAGCTACACGACCACCCACTCAGCTACCCACTCAGCTACACGAACACCCACTCAGCTACCCACTGAGCTACATGACCACCCACTCAGCTACCCACTCAGCTACGCGACCACCCACTCAGCTACCCACTCAGCTACATGACCACCCACTCAGCTACCCACTCAGCTACACGGCGACCCACTCATCTACACGGACATCCACTCATGTATACCCCCATGTCTCCACCTCCCCCCCCCGTGTCTCTCCCCCCCCCCCCGTGTCTCTCCCCCCCCCCCCGTGTCTCCACCCCCCCCCCCGTGTCTCCACCCCCCCCCCCGTGTCCCTACCCCCCCCCGTGTCTCTCCCCCCCCCCCCGTGTCTCTCCCCCCCCCCGTGTCTCTCCCCCCCCCCCCCGTGTCTCTCCCCCCCCCCCCGTGTCTCCACCCCCCCCCCGTGTCCCTACCCCCCCCCGTGTCTCTCCCCCCCCCCCCCGTGTCTCTCCCCCCCCCCCCGTGTCTCTCCCCCCCCCCCGTGTCTCCACCCCCCCCCCGTGTCCCTACCCCCCCCCGTGTCTCTCCCCCCCCCCCCCGTGTCTCTCCCCCCCCCCCCGTGTCTCTCCCCCCCCCCCCGTGTCTCCACCCCCCCCCCCCGTGTCTCTCCCCCCCCCCCGTGTCTCCACCCCCCCCCCTGTGTCTCTCCCCCCCCCCCGTGTCTCTCCCCCCCCCCCGTGTCTCTCCCCCCCCCCCGTGTCTCTCCCCCCCCCCCCGTGTCTCTCCCCCCCCCCCGTGTCTCCACCCCCCCCCCCCGTGTCTCTCCCCCCCCCCCGTGTCTCTCCCCCCCCCCCGTGTCTCTCCCCCCCCCCCGTGTCTCTCCCCCCCCCCCGTGTCTCTCCCCCCCCCCCGTGTCTCCACCCCCCCCCCCCGTGTCTCTCCCCCCCCCCCGTGTCTCCACCCCCCCCCCTGTGTCTCTCCCCCCCCCCCGTGTCTCTCCCCCCCCCCCCGTGTCTCCACCCCCCCCCCCGTGTCTCTCCCCCCCCCCCGTGTCTCCACCCCCCCCCCCTGTGTCTCTCCCCCCCCCCCCGTGTCTCTCCCCCCCCCCCGTGTCTCTCCCCCCCCCCCGTGTCTCTCCCCCCCCCCCCGTGTCTCTCCCCCCCCCCCGTGTCTCCACCCCCCCCCCCGTGTCTCTCCCCCCCCCCCCGTGTCTCTCCCCCCCCCCCGTGTCTCCACCCCCCCCCCCGTGTCTCTCCCCCCCCCCCGTGTCTCCACCCCCCCCCCTGTGTCTCTCCCCCCCCCCCGTGTCTCTCCCCCCCCCCCGTGTCTCTCCCCCCCCCCCGTGTCTCCACCCCCCCCCCCCGTGTCTCTCCCCCCCCCCCGTGTCTCCACCCCCCCCCCCGTGTCTCTCCCCCCCCCCCGTGTCTCTCCCCCCCCCCCGTGTCTCTCCCCCCCCCCCGTGTCTCCACCCCCCCCCCCGTGTCTCTCCCCCCCCCCCCGTGTCTCCACCCCCCCCCCTGTGTCTCTCCCCCCCCCCCGTGTCTCTCCCCCCCCCCCCGTGTCTCTCCCCCCCCCCCCGTGTCTCCACCCCCCCCCCCCGTGTCTCTCCCCCCCCCCCGTGTCTCTCCCCCCCCCCCGTGTCTCTCCCCCCCCCCCGTGTCTCTCCCCCCCCCCCGTGTCTCTACCCCCCCCCCGTGTCTCTCCCCCCCCCCCGTGTCTCTCCCCCCCCCCGTGTCTCTCCCCCCCCCCCGTGTCTCTCCCCCCCCCCCGTGTCTCTACCCCCCCCCCCGTGTCTCTCCCCCCCCCCGTGTCTCTCCCCCCCCCCGTGTCTCTCCCCCCCCCCCCGTGTCTCCACCCCCCCCCCCGTGTCTCTCCCCCCCCCCCCCGTGTCTCCACCCCCCCCCCCGTGTCTCTCCCCCCCCCCCGTGTCTCTCCCCCCCCCCCCGTGTCTCTCCCCCCCCCCCGTGTCTCTCCCCCCCCCCCCGTGTCTCTCCCCCCCCCCCGTGTCTCTCCCCCCCCCCCGTGTCTCCACCCCCCCCCCTGTGTCTCCACCCCCCCCCCCGTGTCTCTACCCCCCCCCCGTGTCTCTCCCCCCCCCCGTGTCTCTCCCCCCCCCCCGTGTCTCTCCCCCCCCCCGTGTCTCTCCCCCCCCCCCCCGTGTCTCTCCCCCCCCCCCCCGTGTCTCTCCCCCCCCCCCGTGTCTCCACCCCCCCCCCTGTGTCTCCACCCCCCCCCCCGTGTCCCTACCCCCCCCCCCCCCGTGTCTCTACCCCCCCCCCGTGTCTCCACCCCCCCCCCCGTGTCTCCACCCCCCCCCCCCATGTCTCCACCCCCCCCCCCCCCGTGTCTCCACTCCCCCCCCTGTGTCTCCACCCCCCCCCCGTGTCTCTACCCCCCCCCCGTGTCTCCACCCCCCCCCCCGTGTCTCCACCCCCCCCCCCCCGTGTCTCCACTCCCCCCCCTGTGTCTCCACCCCCCCCCTTGTGTCTCCCCCCCCCTGTCTCTACCCCCCCCTGTCTCTACCCCCCCCCCCCCGTGTCTCTACCCCCCCCCCGTGTCTCTACCCCCCCCCCCGTGTCTCCACCCCCCCCCCCGTGTCTCCACCCCCCCCCCCCGTGTCTCTACCCCCCCCCCCCGTGTCTCCACCCCCCCCCCGTGTCTCTACCCCCCCCCCCGTGTCTCCACCCCCCCCCCCCGTGTCTCCACCCCCCCCCCCGTGTCTCCACCCCCCCCCCGTGTCTCCACCCCCCCCCCCGTGTCTCTACCCCCCCCCCCCGTGTCTCCACCCCCCCCCCCGTGTCTCTACCCCCCCCCTGTGTCTCTACCCCCCCCCGTGTCTCCACCTCCCCCCCCCGTGTCTCCACCCCCCCCCCCGTGTCTCTACCCCCCCCCCCCGTGTCTCTACCCCCCCCCCGTGTCTCCACCCCCCCCCCCGTGTCTCTACCCCCCCCCCCGTGTCTCCACCCCCCCCCCTGTGTCTCCACCCCCCCCTCGTGTCTCCACCCCCCCCCCCCGTGTCTCCCCCCGTGTCTCTACCCCCCCCCCGTGTCTCTACCCCCCCCTGTCTCCACCCCCCCCCCCCCCGTGTCTCTACCCCCCCCCGTGTCTCTACCCCCCGTGTCTCCCCCCCCCTGTCTCTACCCCCCCCTGTCTCTACCCCCCCCCCCCCGTGTCTCCACCCCCCCCCCCTGTGTCTCCACCCCCCCCCCCCCGTGTCTCCACCCCCCCCCCCGTGTCTCCACCCCCCCCCCCCGTGTCTCCACCCCCCCCCCCCGTGTCTCCACCCCCCCCCCCCCCGTGTCTCCACCCCCCCCCCCCCGTGTCTCCACCCCCCCCCCCGTGTCTCCACCCCCCCCCCCCGTGTCTCCACCCCCCCCCCCCTGTGTCTCCACCCCCCCCCCCGTGTCTCCACCCCCCC
>NW_027621414.1:0-27118 GCF_964198595.1 Lampetra fluviatilis | reverse complement strand
TTACCCTAGTGGGTGGGTGGGTGAGTGTGTGGGTGAGTGAGTGGGTGGGTGGGTGAGTGTGTGGGTGAGTGTGTGGGTGAGTGAGTGGGTGGGTGGGTGAGCAGGTGAGCAGGTGAGCGGGTGGGTGAGTGGGTGGGTGGGTGAGAGGGTGAGTGGGTGGGTGAGTGGGTGGGTGAGAGGGTGAGTGGGTGGGTGGGTGAGTGGGTGAGCGGGTGGGTGAGCGGGTGAGTGGGGGGGTGAGCGGGTGAGTGGGTGGGTGAGTGGGTGGGTGAGTGGGTGGGTGAGTGGTTGAGCGGGTGGGTGGGTGGGTGGGTGAGTGGATGGGTGAGTGGGTGGGTGAGTGGGTGGGTGGGTGGGTGAGTGGGTGAGCGGGTGGGTGAGCGGGTGAGTGGGGGGGTGAGCGGGTGAGTGGGTGGGTGAGTGGGTGGGTGGGTGGGTGAGTGGTTGAGCGGGTGGGTGGGTGAGTGGATGGGTGAGTGGGTGGGTGAGTGGGTGGGTCGGTGGTTGAGTGGGTGAGTGGGTGGGTGGGTTTGTGAGCGGGTGGGCGGGTGGGTGGGTGAGCGGGTGGTTGAGCGGGTGAGCGGGTGGGTGAGTGGGTGAGCGGGTGGGTGGGTGAGCGGGTGGTTGAGCGGGTGAGCGAGTGAGTTAGTGGGTGGGTGGGTGGGTGAGTGGGTGGGTGGGTGAGCGGGTGGTTGAGCGGGTGAGCGGGTGAGTTAGTGGGTGGGTGGGTGAGTGAGTGGGTGGGTGGGTGAGCGGGTGAGTGAGTGAGTGGGTGGGTGAGTAGGTGGGTGAGTGGGTGAGTGGGTGAGTGGATGAATGAGTGGGTGAGTGGGTGAGTGGGTGAGTGAGTGGGTGAGTAGGTGAGTGGCTGGGTGGATGGGTGAGTGGCTGGATGAGTAGGTGAGTGGCTGGGTGAGTGAGTGGATGAGTAGGTGAGTGAGTGGGAGGGTCACCACCACCACCGCCTTCCCCACTGGAGACGAGTCAGCTGGGACCTTCCAGTCGGCGCTGGGTCTGTCGGAGCGGTGTCAGTCTCCCGCGATGACAATAAAGTTGACGTCAATAAATTCGCTTCCAAATCAAATCTTGTTGCCACCACGAACACAACAACAACAACAACCGCCATTCGCCACTAAGTGGCGGTGACGTCACCACGACGCTTGTGCCAGGCCATGTGCACCCTGAGGCCACGTGAAGTGTCGAACGCCCGCTGGCAGGAGGTCACGGGGCAGACCCAGGTGCCACGGGTCGACTGACCGAGATGACCGAGATGACTGGCTGATGCACCACCTGTGCCCCCTACTGTGCCAACTTGCTGTGCTTTAGCCACCCGGCGCTCCGCTCGTTGTTGTGAGCGTCACTCCTCCGCCCTCCGTTGTTGTTGGAGGGCGACTGCCTCCAACTGCCCAGTAGCGTC
Source organism: Lampetra fluviatilis (assembly GCF_964198595.1). NCBI lineage: Eukaryota > Metazoa > Chordata > Hyperoartia > Petromyzontiformes > Petromyzontidae > Lampetra > Lampetra fluviatilis. The sequence goes on along the minus strand of NW_027621414.1, from coordinate 25,701 downwards.
CTTCACGAGCCTCCTCCACTGAGGCCGATCTTGACACCGCTGGTACCAGTCATCGGCAAGTCCACTCAGCTCCACGTCCTCCTGTACCACATCACTCCATCTCTTCTCTAGCCCATGTCGTGCCCGTTTAGCCCCCTCGATCCGGCCGAACAAAAGCTGCTTAGGCATGCGGTGGCTGGGCATGCGGGCTACATGACCCAGCCAACGCAGCCTTGCCTGCCGGAGGAGCTCACTGATGGGACTTTGCCCAGAACACACACACACTAACACACACACGAACACACACACTAACACACACACACTAACACACACACTAACTCAAACACATACTAACTCTAACACACACACACACAAACACACACTAACACACCGTAAACCAATCACACACTAACTAACACACACACACACTAACTCACACACTAACACACACACTAACATACACTAACTCAAACACACACTAACACACACACTAACACACACACTAACACACACACTAACACACTAACACACACACTAACACACACTAACACACACACTAACTCACACACTAACACACACACTAACACACACACTAACACACACACTAACACATACTAACACACACACTAACACACACACTAACACACACACTAACACATACTAACACACACACACTAACACACACACTAACACACACACTAACACACTAACACACACACTAACACACACTAACACACACACTAACACACACTAACACACACTAACACACACTAACTCAAACACACACACTAACACACACACACTAACACACACTAACACACACATTAACACACTAACACACACTAACACACACTAACACACACACTAACACACGCATTAACACACTAACACACACTAACACACACACTAACCCACACTAACACACACACACTAACACACACTAACTCAAACACACACACTAACACACACACACTAACACACACACACTAACACACACACTAACACACACTAACACACACATTAACACACTAACACACACTAACACACACACTAACCCACACTAACACACACACACACTAACACACACTAACTCAAACACACACACTAACACACACACACTAACACACACACACACTAACACACACTAACACACACACTAACACACACTATCACACAAACACTAACACACACATTAACACACTAACACACTAACACACACACACTAACACACACACTAACTCAAACACATACTAACTCAAACACACTAACACACACACACACAAACACACACTAACACACCGTAACCCAATCACACACTAACTAACACACACACACACTAACTCACACACTAACACACACACTAACATACACTAACTCAAACACACACTAACACACACACTAACACACTAACACACACACTAACACACACTAACACACACTAACACACACATTAACACACTAACACACACTAACACACACTAACACACACACTAACACACGCATTAACACACTAACACACACTAACACACACACTAACCCACACTAACACACACACACACACTAACACACACTAACTCAAACACACACACTAACACACACACACTAACACACACACACTAACACACACACACTAACACACTAACACACACATTAACACACTAACACACACTAACACACACACTAACCCACACTAACACACACACACACACTAACACACACTAACTCAAACACACACACTAACACACACACACTAACACACACACACTAACACACACTAACACACACTAACACACACTATCACACAAACACTAACACACACTAACACACACATTAACACACTAACACACACTAACACACACACTAACACACACACTAACTCAAACACATACTAACTCAAACACACTAACACACACAAACACACACTAACACACCGTAACCCAATCACACACTAACTAACACACACACACACTAACTCACACACTAACACACACACTAACATACACTAACTCAAACACACACTAACACACACACTAACACACACACTAACACACTAACACACACACTAACACACACTAACACACACACTAACACACACTAACTCACACACTAACACACACACTAACACACACACTAACACACACACTAACACATACTAACACACACACTAACACACACACTAACACACACACTAACACATACTAACACACACACACTAACACACACACTAACACACACACTAACACACTAACACACACACTAACACACACACTAACACACACACTAACACACACTAACACACACTAACACACACTAACTCAAACACACACACTAACACACACACACTAACACACATTAACACACTAACACACACTAACACACACTAACACACGCATTAACACACTAACACACACTAACACACACTAACCCACACTAACACACACACTAACTCAAACACACACACTAACACACACACTAACACACACACTAACACACACTAACACACACATTAACACACTAACACACACTAACACACACACTAACACACACTAACACACACACTAACTCACACACTAACACACACTAACACACACACTAACACACACACTAACCCACACTAACACACACACACTAACACACACTAACTCAAACACACACACTAACACACACACACTAACACACACACACTAACACACACTAACACACACACTAACACACACTAACACGCACTAACACACACTATCACACAAACACTAACACACACTAACACACACTAACACACACATTAACACACTAACACACACTAACACACACTAACACACACACTAACACACGCATTAACACTAACACACACTAACACACACACTAACCCACACTAACACACACACACACACTAACACACACTAACTCAAACACACACACTAACACACACACACTAACACACACACACTAACACACACATTAACACACTAACACACACACTAACACACACTAACACACATTAACACACACTAACACACACACTAACACACACACTAACACATACTAACACACACACTAACACACACTAACACACACTAACACACACACACACTAACACACACGCTAACACACACTAACACACGCACTAACACACACTAACACACACACTAACACACACACACTAACACACACACTAACACACTAACACACACTAACACATACTAACACACACACACTAACACACACACTAACACACACTAACACACACGCTAACACACACACTAACACACACACTAACACACTAACACACACACTAGCACACACTAACACACACACACTAACACACACACTAACACATACTAACACACACACACTAACACACACACTAACACACACACTAACACATACTAACACACACACTAACACAGTAATACACACACACTAACACACACGCTAACACACACTAACACACATGCTAACACACTAACACACAGTAACACACTAACACACACTAACACACACTAACACAGTAACACACTAACAACAACAACAACAACAACCGCCATTCGCCACTAAGTGGCGGTGACGTCACCACGACGCTTGTGCCAGGCCATGTGCACCCTGAGGCCACGTGAAGTGTCGAACGCCCGCTGGCAGGAGGTCACGGGGCAGACCCAGGTGCCACGGGTCGACTGACCGAGATGACCGAGATGACTGGCTGATGCACCACCTGTGCCCCCTACTGTGCCAACTTGCTGTGCTTTAGCCACCCGGCGCTCCGCTCGTTGTTGTGAGCGTCGCTCCTCCGCCCTCCGTTGTTGTTGGAGGGCGACTGCCTCCAACTGCCCAGTAGCGTCCTTCACGAGCCTCCTCCACTGAGGCCGATCTTGACACCGCTGGTACCAGTCATCGGCAAGTCCACTCAGCTCCACGTCCTCCTGTACCACATCACTCCATCTCTTCTCTAGCCCGTGCCGCGCCCGCCTAGCCCCCTCGATCCGGCCGAACAAAAGCTGTTTAGGCATGCGGTGGCTGGGCATGCGGGCTACATGACCCAGCCAACGCAGCCTTGCCTGCCGGAGGAGCTCACTGATGGGACTTTGCCCAGATCTTTCAAGGACTTGTGAGCTCCTCACACAATCCAGCCTGGTTAAACCCAGGATGGATCGTAGGCAGGCCAGCCACACACTAACACACACACTAACACACACTAACACACACGCTAACACACACACTAACACACACACTAACACACTAACACACACACTAACACACACTAACACACACGCTAACACACACTAACACACACACTAACACAGTAACACACTAACACACACGCTAACACACACTAACACACACTAACACAGTAACACACACACTAACACACACACTAACACACACACTAACACATACTAACACACACACTAACACACACTAACACACACACACACTAACACACACGCTAACACACACTAACACACGCACTAACACACACACTAACACACACACACTAACACACACACACTAACACACACACTAACACACACTAACACATACTAACACACACACACACTAACACACACACTAACACACACTAACACACACGCTAACACACACACTAACACACACACTAACACACTAACACACACACTAACACACACTAACACACACTAACACACACACACTAACACACACACTAACACATACTAACACACACACACTAACACACACACACTAACACACACACTAACACACACACTAACACATACTAACACACACACTAACACACACACTAACACAGTAATACACACACACTAACACACACGCTAACACACACTAACACACATGCTAACACACACTAACACACACACTAACACAGTAACACACTAACACACACGCTAACACACACTAACACACACACTAACACACACACTAACACACACACTAACACACACACTAACACACACACTAACACACACACTAACACAGTAACACACTAACACACACTAACACACACACTAACACAGTAACACACTAACACACACGCTAACACACACTAAAACACACTAACACACACACTAACACACACTAACACACACAGTAACACACACTAACACACACACTAACACACACGCAGGTGTCGATTCGCAGTCTGTTGGCAACCTACCCGAGTGTGGGTGGTTGAGTGACTTGGCAAATGAGTGAGTGGGAGAGTCGTGGTGGTTGAGATGTGATGGTGGTGGTGGTGGTAGTAGAGAAGTGATGATGATGATGATGGTTACGGTAGTAGTTTAGATGATGATGGTGGTGGTTGAGATGTGATGATGATGGTGGTGGTGGTTGAGATGTGATGGTGGTGGTGGTGGTGGTGGTTGAGATGATGGTGGTGGTGGTTGAGATGTGATGGTGGTGGTGGTGGTTGAGATGTGATGGTGGTGGTGGTGGTTGAGATGATGGTGGTGGTGGTTGAGATGTGATGGTGGTGGTGGTGGTTGAGATGTGATGGTGGTGGTGGTGGTTGAGATGATGGTGGTGGTGGTGGTTGAGATGTGATGATGGTGGTGGTGGTGGTTGAGATGTGATGATGGTGGTGGTGGTTGAGATGTGATGGTGGTGGTGGTGGTTGAGATGTGATGGTGGTGGTGGTGGTTGAGATGTGATGATGGTGGTGGTGGTGGTTGAGATGATGGTGGTGGTGGTGGTTGAGATGTGATGATGGTGGTGGTTGAGATGATGGTGGTGGTGGTGGTTGAGATGATGGTGGTGGTGATGGTGGTGGTTGAGATGATGGTGGTGGTAGTGGTGGTTGAGATGTGATGATGGTGGTGGTGGTAGTGGTTGAGATGATTATGATGGTGGTAGTAGTTTAGATGATGGTCGTAGTGGTTGAGGTGTGATGATGGTGGTGGTTGAGATGTGATGGTGATGGTGGTGGTGGTTGAGATGATGATGGTGGTAGTAGTTTAGATGATGGTAGTAGTGGTTGAGGTGGGATGATGGTGGTGGTGGTGGTTGAGATGTGATGGTGGTGGTGGTGGTTGAGATGATGGTGGTGGTGGTGGTTGAGATGTGATGATGGTGGTGGTGGTTGAGATGTGATGGTGGTGGTGGTGGTTGAGATGTGATGATGGTGGTGGTGGTGGTTGAGATGATGGTGGTGGTGGTGGTTGAGATGTGATGATGGTGGTGGTTGAGATGATGGTGGTGGTGGTTGAGATGATGGTGGTGGTGATGGTGGTGGTTGAGATGATGGTGGTGGTAGTGGTGGTTGAGATGTGATGATGGTGGTGGTGGTAGTGGTTGAGATGATTATGATGGTGGTAGTAGTTTAGATGATGGTCGTAGTGGTTGAGGTGTGATGATGGTGGTGGTTGAGATGTGATGGTGATGGTGGTGGTGGTTGAGATGATGATGGTGGTAGTAGTTTAGATGATGGTAGTAGTGGTTGAGGTGGGATGATGGTGGTGGTTGAGATGTGATGGTGGTGGTAGTGGTGGTTGAGATGTGATGATGGTGGTGGTGGTAGTGGTTGAGATGATTATGATGGTGGTAGTAGTTTAGATGATGGTCGTAGTGGTTGAGGTGTGATGATGGTGGTGGTTGAGATGTGATGGTGATGGTGGTGGTGGTTGAGATGATGATGGTGGTAGTAGTTTAGATGATGGTAGTAGTGGTTGAGGTGGGATGATGGTGGTGGTGGTGGTTGAGATGTGATGGTGGTGGTGGTGGTTGAGATGATGGTGGTGGTGGTGGTTGAGATGTGATGATGGTGGTGGTGGTTGAGATGTGATGGTGGTGGTGGTGGTTGAGATGTGATGATGGTGGTGGTGGTGGTTGAGATGATGGTGGTGGTGGTGGTTGAGATGTGATGATGGTGGTGGTTGAGATGATGGTGGTGGTGGTTGAGATGATGGTGGTGGTGATGGTGGTGGTTGAGATGATGGTGGTGGTAGTGGTGGTTGAGATGTGATGATGGTGGTGGTGGTAGTGGTTGAGATGATTATGATGGTGGTAGTAGTTTAGATGATGGTCGTAGTGGTTGAGGTGTGATGATGGTGGTGGTTGAGATGTGATGGTGATGGTGGTGGTGGTTGAGATGATGATGGTGGTAGTAGTTTAGATGATGGTAGTAGTGGTTGAGGTGGGATGATGGTGGTGGTGGTGGTTGAGATGTGATGGTGATGGTGGTGGTGGTTGAGATGTGATGATGGTGGTGGTGTTTGAGATGTGATGATGGTGGTGGTAGTGGTGGTTGAGGTGTGATGATGATGGTGGTGGTGGTAGTGGTTGAGATGATGATGGTGGTAGTAGTTTAGATGATGGTAGTAGTGGTTGAGGTGTGATGATGGTGGTGGTTGAGATGTGATGGTGATGGTGGTGGTGGTTGAGATGATGATGGTGGTAGTAGTTTAGATGATGGTAGTAGTGGTTGAGGTGGGATGATGGTGGTGGTGGTGGTTGAGATGTGATGGTGATGGTGGTGGTGGTTGAGATGTGATGATGGTGGTGGTGTTTGAGATGTGATGATGGTGGTGGTAGTGGTGGTTGAGGTGTGATGATGATGGTGGTGGTGGTAGTGGTTGAGATGATGATGGTGGTAGTAGTTTAGATGATGGTAGTAGTGGTTGAGGTGTGATGATGGTGGTGGTTGAGATGTGATGGTGATGGTGGTGGTGGTTGAGGTGTGATGATGGTGGTGGTGGTTGAGATGTGATGATGGTGGTGATGGTAGTAGTTGAGATGATGATGGTAGTCGTGGTTGAGGTGTGATGATGATGGTGGTGATGGTAGTCGTAGTGATGAAGATGAATATCGGAGCGACGAGGAGGAGGTGGAGGAGGAGGAGGTGGAGGAGGAGGTGGAGGAGGAGGTGGAGGAGGTGGAGGAGGTGGAGGAGGAGGAGGTGGAGGAGGTGGAGGAGGAGGAGGTGGAGGAGGTGGAGGAGGAGGTGGAGGAGGAGGTGGAGGAGGAGGAGGTGGAGGAGGAGGTGGAGGAGGTGGAGGAGGAGGAGGAGGTGGAGGAGGAGGTGGAGGAGGAGGAGGAGGTGGAGGAGGAGGAGGTGGAGGAGGAGGAGGTGGAGGAGGTGGAGGAGGAGGTGGAGGAGGAGGAGGTGGAGGAGGAGGTGGAGGAGGTGGAGGAGGTGGAGGAGGAGGAGGAGGAGGAGGTGGAGGAGGAGGAGGTGGAGGAGGAGGTGGAGGAGGAGGAGGTGGAGGAGGTGGAGGAGGTGGAGGAGGAGGTGGAGGAGGCGTGTCGGTCGTGCACGACGTTATTTATTTATTTCACACAAAAACAACTCCCGCGCGGTCAGCGTCGTCAGGTCACGACTGGGGGGGTGAGGGGGCGCGAGGGGGGGGCACATCGGCAGATGAGGATCGCACGCGACGACGAATACATAACGGTGAGTAGATGGTGAGTAGGTGGTGAGTAGATGGTGAGTAGGTGGTGAGTAGATGGTGAGTAGGTGGTGAGTAGGTGGTGAGTAGGTGGTGAGTATGTGGTGAGTAGATGGTGAGTAGGTGGTGAGTATGTGGTGAGTAGGTGGTGAGTAGGTGGTGAGTATGTGGTGAGTAGGTGGTGAGTATGTGGTGAGTAGATGGTGAGTAGATGGTGAGTATGTGGTGAGTAGGTGGTGAGTAGGTGGTGAGTATGTGGTGAGTAGGTGGTGAGTAGGTGGTGAGTATGTGGTGAGTACGTGGTGAGTAGGTGGTGAGTATGTGGTGAGTATGTGGTGAGTAGATGGTGAGTAGGTGGTGAGTATGTGGTGAGTAGGTGGTGAGTATGTGGTGAGTATGTGGTGAGTAGATGGTGAGTAGGTGGTGAGTATGTGGTGAGTAGGTGGTGAGTATGTGGTGAGTAGGTGGTGAGTAGATGGTGAGTATGTGGTGAGTATGTGGTGAGTAGATGGTGAGTAGGTGGTGAGTATGTGGTGAGTAGGTGGTGAGTATGTGGTGAGTAGGTGGTGAGTAGATGGTGAGTATGTGATGAGTATGTGGTGAGTAGATGGTGAGTAGATGGTGAGTATGTGGTGAGTACGTGGTGAGTAGGTGGTGAGTATGTGGTGAGTATGTGGTGAGTAGATGGTGAGTAGATGGTGAGTATGTGGTGAGTAGGTGGTGAGTATGTGGTGAGTATGTGGTGAGTAGGTGGTGAGTATGTGGTGAGTAGGTGGTGAGTAGATGGTGAGTAGGTGGTGAGTATGTGGTGAGTAGGTGGTGAGTAGGTGGTGAGTATGTGGTGAGTAGGTGGTGAGTAGATGGTGAGTAGGTGGTGAGTATGTGGTGAGTAGGTGGTGAGTAGATGGTGAGTAGGTGGTGAGTATGTGGTGAGTAGATGGTGAGTAGGTGGTGAGTAGATGGTGAGTAGGTGGTGAGTAGGTGGTGAGTAGATGGTGAGTAGGTGGTGAGTAGGTGGTGAGTAGGTGGTGAGTATGTGGTGAGTAGATGGTGAGTAGGTGGTGAGTATGTGGTGAGTAGGTGGTGAGTAGGTGGTGAGTATGTGGTGAGTAGGTGGTGAGTATGTGGTGAGTAGATGGTGAGTAGATGGTGAGTATGTGGTGAGTAGGTGGTGAGTAGGTGGTGAGTATGTGGTGAGTAGGTGGTGAGTAGGTGGTGAGTATGTGGTGAGTACGTGGTGAGTAGGTGGTGAGTATGTGGTGAGTATGTGGTGAGTAGATGGTGAGTAGGTGGTGAGTATGTGGTGAGTAGGTGGTGAGTATGTGGTGAGTATGTGGTGAGTAGATGGTGAGTAGGTGGTGAGTATGTGGTGAGTAGGTGGTGAGTAGATGGTGAGTATGTGGTGAGTATGTGGTGAGTAGATGGTGAGTAGGTGGTGAGTATGTGGTGAGTAGGTGGTGAGTATGTGGTGAGTAGGTGGTGAGTAGATGGTGAGTATGTGATGAGTATGTGGTGAGTAGATGGTGAGTAGATGGTGAGTATGTGGTGAGTACGTGGTGAGTAGGTGGTGAGTATGTGGTGAGTATGTGGTGAGTAGATGGTGAGTAGATGGTGAGTATGTGGTGAGTAGGTGGTGAGTATGTGGTGAGTATGTGGTGAGTAGATGGTGAGTATGTGGTGAGTATGTGGTGAGTATGTGGTGAGTATGTGGTGAGTAGGTGGTGAGTAGATGGTGAGTATGTGGTGAGTAGGTGGTGAGTAGGTGGTGAGTATGTGGTGAGTATGTGGTGAGTAGATGGTGAGTATGTGGTGAGTATGTGGTGAGTATGTGGTGAGTAGGTGGTGAGTATGTGGTGAGTATGTGGTGAGTAGATGGTGAGTATGTGGTGAGTATGTGGTGAGTATGTGGTGAGTAGGTGGTGAGTATGTGGTGAGTATGTGGTGAGTAGATGGTGAGTATGTGGTGAGTAGGTGGTGAGTAGATGGTGAGTATGTGGTGAGTAGGTGGTGAGTAGGTGGTGAGTATGTGGTGAGTATGTGGTGAGTAGATGGTGAGTATGTGGTGAGTAGGTGGTGAGTAGGTGGTGAGTATGTGGTGAGTATGTGGTGAGTATGTGGTGAGTATGTGGTGAGTAGATGGTGAGTAGGTGGTGAGTAGATGGTGAGTATGTGGTGAGTAGATGGTGAGTAGGTGGTGAGTAGATGGTGAGTATGTGGTGAGTACGTGGTGAGTAGGTGGTGAGTATGTGGTGAGTAGGTGGTGAGTAGGTGGTGAGTACGTGGTGAGTACGTGGTGAGTACGTGGTGAGTATGTGGTGAGTAGGTGGTGAGTATGTGGTGAGTATGTGGTGAGTACGTGGTGAGTAGGTGGTGAGTAGGTGGTGAGTACGTGGTGAGTATGTGGTGAGTAGGTGGTGAGTAGGTGGTGAATAGGTGGTGAGTATGTGGTGAGTATGTGGTGAGTAGGTGGTGAGTATGTGGTGAGTATGTGGTGAGTACGTGGTGAGTAGGTGGTGAGTAGGTGGTGAGTACGTGGTGAGTATGTGGTGAGTATGTGGTGAGTAGGTGGTGAGTATGTGGTGAGTATGTGGTGAGTACGTGGTGAGTAGGTGGTGAGTAGGTGGTGAGTATGTGGTGAGTATGTGGTGAGTAGGTGGTGAGTATGTGGTGAGTATGTGGTGAGTAGGTGGTGAGTATGTGGTGAGTAGGTGGTGAGTAGGTGGTGAGTAGATGGTGAGTATGTGGTGAGTATGTGGTGAGTAGGTGGTGAGTAGGTGGTGAGTACGTGGTGAGTAGGTGGTGAGTATGTGGTGAGTATGTGGTGAGTATGTGGTGAGTAGGTGGTGAGTATGTGGTGAGTAGGTGGTGAGTATGTGGTGAGTATGTGGTGAGTATGTGGTGAGTAGGTGGTGAGTATGTGGTGAGTATGTGGTGAGTAGGTGGTGAGTATGTGGTGAGTAGGTGGTGAGTATGTGGTGAGTAGGTGGTGAGTAGGTGGTGAGTAGATGGTGAGTAGGTGGTGAGTAGGTGGTGAGTAGGTGGTGAGTAGATGGTGAGTAGGTGGTGAGTATGTGGTGAGTATGTGGTGAGTAGGTGGTGAGTAGATGGTGAGTAGGTGGTGAGTAGATGGTGAGTAGGTGGTGAGTATGTGGTGAGTATGTGGTGAGTAGGTGGTGAGTATGTGGTGAGTAGGTGGTGAGTAGGTGGTGAGTAGATGGTGAGTATGTGGTGAGTAGGTGGTGAGTATGTGGTGAGTATGTGGTGAGTATGTGGTGAGTATGTGGTGAGTAGATGGTGAGTATGTGGTGAGTAGGTGGTGAGTAGGTGGTGAGTATGTGGTGAGTATGTGGTGAGTAGATGGTGAGTAGGTGGTGAGTATGTGGTGAGTAGGTGGTGAGTATGTGGTGAGTAGGTGGTGAGTAGATGGTGAGTATGTGGTGAGTATGTGGTGAGTAGATGGTGAGTAGGTGGTGAGTATGTGGTGAGTAGGTGGTGAGTATGTGGTGAGTATGTGGTGAGTATGTGGTGAGTATGTGGTGAGTAGATGGTGAGTATGTGGTGAGTAGGTGGTGAGTAGGTGGTGAGTATGTGGTGAGTATGTGGTGAGTAGATGGTGAGTAGGTGGTGAGTATGTGGTGAGTAGGTGGTGAGTATGTGGTGAGTAGGTGGTGAGTAGATGGTGAGTATGTGGTGAGTATGTGGTGAGTAGATGGTGAGTAGGTGGTGAGTATGTGGTGAGTAGGTGGTGAGTATGTGGTGAGTAGGTGGTGAGTAGATGGTGAGTATGTGATGAGTATGTGGTGAGTAGATGGTGAGTAGGTGGTGAGTATGTGGTGAGTAGGTGGTGAGTATGTGGTGAGTAGGTGGTGAGTAGATGGTGAGTATGTGGTGAGTAGGTGGTGAGTAGATGGTGAGTAGGTGGTGAGTAGGTGGTGAGTATGTGGTGAGTATGTGGTGAGTAGATGGTGAGTAGATGGTGAGTATGTGGTGAGTACGTGGTGAGTAGGTGGTGAGTATGTGGTGAGTAGATGGTGAGTATGTGGTGAGTATGTGGTGAGTAGATGGTGAGTAGATGGTGAGTAGGTGGTGAGTAGATGGTGAGTAGATGGTGAGTATGTGGTGAGTACGTGGTGAGTAGGTGGTGAGTATGTGGTGAGTATGTGGTGAGTAGATGGTGAGTAGATGGTGAGTATGTGGTGAGTACGTGGTGAGTAGGTGGTGAGTATGTGGTGAGTAGATGGTGAGTATGTGGTGAGTAGATGGTGAGTATGTGGTGAGTATGTGGTGAGTATGTGGTGAGTATGTGGTGAGTAGGTGGTGAGTATGTGGTGAGTAGATGGTGAGTAGGTGGTGAGTACGTGGTGAGTAGATGGTGAGTAGGTGGTGAGTATGTGGTGAGTAGGTGGTGAGTACGTGGTGAGTAGATGGTGAGTAGATGGTGAGTAGGTGGTGAGTAGATGGTGAGTAGGTGGTGAGTACGTGGTGAGTAGGTGGTGAGTAGGTGGTGAGTACGTGGTGAGTAGATGGTGAGTAGGTGGTGAGTATGTGGTGAGTAGGTGGTGAGTATGTGGTGAGTATGTGGTGAGTAGATGGTGAGTAGGTGGTGAGTATGTGGTGAGTAGGTGGTGAGTAGGTGGTGAGTATGTGGTGAGTAGGTGGTGAGTATGTGGTGAGTAGATGGTGAGTAGGTGGTGAGTAGGTGGTGAGTATGTGGTGAGTAGGTGGTGAGTAGGTGGTGAGTATGTGGTGAGTAGGTGGTGAGTATGTGGTGAGTAGGTGGTGAGTAGGTGGTGAGTATGTGGTGAGTAGATGGTGAGTAGGTGGTGAGTAGGTGGTGAGTATGTGGTGAGTAGATGGTGAGTAGGTGGTGAGTATGTGGTGAGTAGGTGGTGAGTAGGTGGTGAGTATGTGGTGAGTAGGTGGTGAGTATGTGGTGAGTAGATGGTGAGTAGGTGGTGAGTAGGTGGTGAGTATGTGGTGAGTAGGTGGTGAGTAGGTGGTGAGTATGTGGTGAGTAGGTGGTGAGTACGTGGTGAGTAGATGGTGAGTAGATGGTGAGTAGGTGGTGAGTAGACAGTCGATGGTGAGCAGGATTCAGGTTGAGCTGGGTTGAGATTCAGTTTAGGTTCAGTTCTGGGTTCAGGTTGAGGCTGGGTTCAGGTCCAGTTTAGGTTCAGGTCTAGGTTCAGTTCTGGGTTCAGCTCTGGGTTGAGTTGCGATCTGGGTTGAGGTCTAGGTTCAGGTCTGAGTTCAGGTCTAGGTTCAGTTCTGGGTTCAGCTCTGGGTTGAGTTGCGATCTGGGTTGAGGTTCAGCTCTGGGTTGAGTTGCGATCTGGGTTGAGGTCTAGGTTCAGGTCTGAGTTCAGGTCTAGGTTCAGTTCTGGGTTCAGCTCTGGGTTGAGTTGCGATCTGGGTTGAGGTTCAGCTCTGGGTTGAGTTGCGATCTGGGTTGAGGTCTAGGTTCAGGTCTGAGTTCAGGTCTAGGTTCAGTTCTGGGTTCAGCTCTGGGTTGAGTTGCGATCTGGGTTGAGGTTCAGCTCTGGGTTGAGTTGCGATCTGGGTTGAGGTCTAGGTTCAGGTCTGAGTTCAGGTCTAGGTTCAGTTCTGGGTTCAGCTCTGGGTTGAGTTGCGATCTGGGTTGAGGTTCAGCTCTGGGTTGAGTTGCGATCTGGGTTGAGGTCTAGGTTCAGGTCTGGGTTCAGGTCTAGGTTCAGGTCTGGGTTCAGGTCCAGTTTAGGTTCAGGTCTGGGTGCAGGTCTGGGTTGAGTTGCGATCTGGGTTGAGGTCTAGGTTCAGGTCTGGGTTCAGGTCTAGGTTCATGTCTGGGTTCAGGTCCAGTTTAGGTTCAGGTCTGGGTGCAGGTCTGGGTTGAGTTGCGATCTGGGTTGAGGTCTAGGTTCAGGTCTGGGTGCAGGTTTGGGTTGAGTTGCGATCTGGGTTGAGGTTCAGGTCTGGGTTGAGGTCCAGCTTGGGTTCAGGTCGAGGTCAGGTCTGGGTACAGATTGAGGCTGGTTCGAGGTCCAGTTTAGGTTCAGGTCTAGGTTCAGGTCTGGGTGCAGGTCTGGGTTGAGTTGGTATCTGGGTTCAGGTTCAGGTCTGGGTTGGGGTTTTGCTTGGATTCAGGTTGAGGTCAGGTCTGGGTTGGGGTTTTGCTTGGATTCAGGTTGAGGTCAGGGTGCAGGTTCAGGGCTGGGTTTCAGGTCCAGCTTGGGTTCAGGTCTGGGTGCAGGTCTGGGTTGAGTTGCGATCTGGGTTCAGGTCCGGTGAGTGCGCGCGTGAGTGAGTAAAAGAGCTTCATAGCTCATCGGATTCCTCCAGGAATAAATACATATTCTGAGCGAGTGGGGTCAACTCAACTTTTATTTTTACCAAGTAAGGCCCCTGCTGAGCCTTACTGGGCTATGGGGCCGTCCATAAATGACGTCACGCGATTTTTTTACCCTCCCCCCCCCATCGTCACACGGCGTCACAAAATGTCAGACCCCCCCCCCCCTCAAATATGACGTCACAAAGCTCTGCCCCCCCCCCAAAAAAAAAACATGCTTCAAATCGCTTTAAACTATTGTCATTGTAGTGCGTATTTAATGTGGCGCTGCACTCTGATGTTGAAGGAGGAAACATTTATTTAAAAGTCTATTTAATTAAGTAGAACGTGTTGTCTATATCTATTTATTAAAGTTGCGCATTTTGATGTGACGTCACATTTCTCAAACCCCCCCCCCCCCTCGTCACACATCGTCACAAATGTCTGACCCCCCCCCCCCCCCCAGGTGCGTGACGTCATTTATGGACGGCCCCTATCACAATCGATAGCTCAAGCAAGCGCCTTGTCATCAGTATCATCATCATCATCACGTGGACATTGATAGCAGCTGTCAAATACTCGACAAACGCGTGATGATGTTGATTCTAAATGTGGAGGAAAAACCGGAGGACCCGGAGAAAAATCGACGGGGGAGAGACGGAGAGAGAGAGAGACGTGAACTCCAAATCTACAGCAGCAGCAGTAGCAGCAGGCGTCGTCAGGGTCGGGATCGAACCCACGACCTCCTGCGTACCAGGCGAGGTCGTTAACATCTCCTAGCCACCGTGATGATGATGAGAGAGACACACAGACTCCAAATCTACAGCAGCAGCAGGCATCGTCAGGGTCGGGATCGAACCCACGACCTCCTGCAGACCAGGCGAGGTCGTTAACATCTCCTAGCCACCGTGATGATGATGAGAGAGAGAGAGACGCAGACTCCAAATCTACAGCAGCAGCAGGCATCGTCAGGGTCGGGATCGAACCCACGGCCTCCTGCAGACCAGGCGAGGTAGTTAACATCTCCTAGCCACCGTGATGATGATGAGAGAGACACAAACTCCAAATATACAGCAGCAGCAGGCGTCAGGGTCGGGATCGAACTCACGACCTCCTGTAGACCAGGCGAGGTAGTCAACATCTCCGTGGATGTTAATGACTCGGGATCCTTCTACTACTCCAGCGATGAGGGTGGTGGTGAGGGTGGTGAGAGTGAGAGTGGTGGTGAGGGTAGTGGTGAGGGTGGTGAGAGTGAGGGTGGTGGTGAGGGTAGTGGTGAGGGAGGCAAGAGTGGTGGTGAGGGTGGTGGTGAGGGTCGTGGTGAGGGTAGTGGTGAGGGTGGTGGCGAGGGTGGTGGTGAGGGTAGTGGTGAGGGTGGTGGTGAGGGAGGGTGAGGGTGGCAAGGGTGGTGGTGAGGTTGGTGGTGAGGGTATAAAATATATAATAAATACGCTTGTGCCGGAGGCCCCGGGGGGACAGGTGTCTATGACGTCTCCTGGCCAAACCCCATTTGGCGGAGCCAGGAGATTGAATCTTCACCCTCGGGGCTCCTCCAGAAGCAACAAAAAGCCACTTCGTGTGGCCACGTGGAATATTCGAACGCTCACTGCGGAGGGGAGGCTGCCACTCCTCTGTCGGGAGCTGGACCGGTACCGCCTGGATCTCTGTAGCATTCAGGAGATCCGGTGGACCGGCTCTGGCTCTGGCAACCGTGAGGGGTGGACAGTCCTCTACTCGGGGCAGGAGACTGCCAAACAACAGGGAGTGGCTCTTCTTCTGAACAAAAGAATGAAGGGGGCGTGGGAGCGTGGTGGTGAGGTGTGGGAAACTGTAAGCCCCAGGCTACTTTGGGTTCGCCCTCCCATCAACCAGAGGCGAGGAGTGGTGGTCGTGGTTACTTATGCCCCCACCCATGGAAAATATCATGGGACAAAGTGGAGATGACCCTGCTGAGGCTGCGGTGTCTCAAATATTGGAGGAGGAAGTCACCCCCCGTGAGTGGCTGGCTGAGGTGCCATCTGTTGAGGAAGTACTGAGTGCGATCCAGAGTCTGAGACCAGGAAAGGCACCGGGCAGAGATGATCTCCCAAGCGACAGGGATGTCCTCTGGCACCCACATTATTTAACATCTTTTTCGACCACGTAGTTTGTGAAGCCTTTGATGGCTGTACCGAAAAAATTTCCATCTGGTACAGATGCGATGGGAGGCTGATCGATGCCCGGGTGCGGTCAAGGGATGGCTCCCTATTGCTCAACCACGTTATGTATGCCGATGATCTGGTAATTGCCGCTCACTCAGAAGAGGAGTTGGAGACGCTGCTGCTGAACCCAAAGCACCTGCCTGGGTATTTTGTACCACCGGACACTCCACCCCCACAACTCCCAATTGGTGATGGGGCAGTTGTGGAGAGAGCGGAGAGTTTCCCATACCTGGGCAGTGTGCTCATGACCGGCTCTGGTCATGAGCACACTGAGCCTACGTGTTAAACTGTCTCACTCCGAATCAGTCGAGCGGCATTATCTTTTCATCGGTTGCGTAACGCTGCTGTGTGGAAGCTACCCGGTCTGTCGCTCCGCACGAAGCTTCGGGTCTTCTCGGCCACGGTCATTCCCTCCCTTCAGTTTAACACGTAGGCTTTCGCGACCAATATTATTGATAATCAACGTTTATGGGTTTAGATCGCGTTATTTATAAATGCGTCGTATGAGTTGTGGTTTCACGCTTCAACACACCGGTGGGCTAAGGCAGTGAACTATTTGTCTTTTTTTGTTTGCATTATGGCTGCAGGTATTGTGGTCTATGCAAACATGACTCCTTGAAAAAAAGGTGTCAGTTTTGTTGCCAGATAGAAGGGTAAAAAAACAATTATCATATTTTTTACTGGCAAAGGAGGTTCCAATGGTGTAAATGCTTACCCCGAACTCTCATACCCTGATGGTGCATTGTCTTTGAGTTGTGCGCCTTTTGGCGTCATCTGGTCTAACCCATGTGAGACTAGGCTCTAAGGAAAGCTGTCTCGGGTGTGGACCAATCACTATCAAGGACAGTGCACACATTATCAGAGTTGTGTTTTTTGTTTGCATTATGGCTGCAGGTATTGTGGTCTATGCAAACATGACTCCTTGTAAAAAAGGTGTCAGTTTTGTTGCCAGATAGAAGGGTAAAAAAACAATTATCTTATATGTCTTTTGTCAACGTGACACTTTTTTACTAATTGGCCGTGTCGGGTGGTGGAGGGTTACGACACATTTATAAACAACGCGATCTGAACCCAAAAACGTTCATTATGAATTCCCTCCCTTCTCTACGCTTGCGAAACGTGGACCCCCCTAATGAGTGGGAGGGTTAGTGGGGAGGGGTTAGTTGGGGGAAGGGTTAGTGGGGGGAGGGGTTAGTGGGGAGAGGTTAGTGGGGAGGGGTTAGCGGGGAGGGGTTAGTGGGGAGGGGTTAGTGGGGAGGGGTTAGTGGGGAGGGGTTAGTGGGGGGAGGGGTTAGTGGGGAGGGGTTAGCGGGGAGGGGTTAGTGGGGAGGGGTTAGTGGGGAGAGTTAGTGGGGAGGGGTTAGTGGGGAGGGGTTAGTGGGGAGGGGTTAGCGGGGAGAGGTTAGTGGGGAGGGGTTAGTGGGGAGGGGTTAGTGGGGAGGGGTTAGTGGGGAGGGGTTAGTGGGGGGAGGGGTTAGTGGGGAGGGGTTAGTGGGGAGGGGTTAGTGGGGGGAGGGGTTAGTGGGGAGGGGTTAGCGGGGAGGGGTTAGTGGGGGGAGGGGTTAGTGGGGAGGGGTTAGTGGGGGGAGGGGTTAGTGGGGAGGGGTTAGTGGGGAGGGGTTAGCGGGGAGGGGTTAGTGGGGGGAGGGGTTAGTGGGGAGGGGTTAGTGGGGAGGGGTTAGCGGGGAGAGGTTAGTGGGGAGGGGTTAGTGGGGAGGGGTTAGCGGGGAGGGGTTAGTGGGGGGAGGGGTTAGTGGGGAGGGGTTAGCGGGGAGAGGTTAGTGGGGAGGGGTTAGTGGGGAGGGGTTAGTGGGGAGGGGTTAGTGGGGAAGGGTTAGTGGGGAGGGGTTAGTGGGGGGAGGGGTTAGTGGGGAGGGGTTAGTGGGGGGAGGGGTTAGTGGGGAGGGGTTAGTGGGGAGGGGTTAGTGGGGAGGGGTTAGTGGGGAGAGTTAGTGGGGAGGGGTTAGTGGGGAGGGGTTAGTGGGGAGGGGTTAGTGGGGAAGGGTTAGTGGGGAGGGGTTTAGTGGGGAGGGGTAGTGGGGAGAGGGGTTAGTGGGGAGGGGTTAGTGGGGAGGGGTTAGTGGGGAGGGGTTAGTGGGGAGGGGTTAGTGGGGAGGGGTTAGTGGGGAGGGGAGAGGTGGTAGCGGGTAGCGGAGTAGATAGTGGGGGAAGCCTTCTCTCCGTTTGGTTTCCGCATCTTGAGTTGGGGGTCCCAAGGGGGTCACGCCCAGGGCCCCCTCGAAAGGGGGTCGCGGCGCTAGCGCCCCCCGTGCTGAGCGTCGCGATGACGCCGCAGGTCGACCTTGCGCTGGAAGCCGCGTGCGCACAGGTCGCAGGCGAAGGGCTTGAAGCCGGTGTGCTTGCGCGAGTGCGTGATGAGGTTGGAGCTCTGGCTGAAGGCCTTGCCACACACGGAACACTTGTGGGGCTTCTCGCCTGGGGGATGGGGGTGGGGTGGGGGGTGGGGTGGGGAGGTGGGGGTGGGGGGGTGGGGGAGGTTGAGGTGGGGGAGGTGGGTGGAGGTGGGGGGGGTGGAGGTGGGAGGGGGTGGAGGTGGAGATGGGTGGGGGGGGGGTGGAGGTGTAGGTGGGGGGGGGGTGAGGGAGGTGTAGGGGGGGGTGGGGGTTGGGGGGTGGAGGTGGAGGGGGAAGGTGGGGGGTGGAGGTGGGGGGGTTGAGGTGGGGGGGTGGAGGTGGGGGGGTGGAGGTGGGAGGGGGGGGTGGAGGTGGGGGGAGGAGGCGGAGGTGGGGAAGTGGAGGTGAGGGGGGTGGAGGTGGGGGTGGAGGTGGGGGAGGGTGGAGGTGGGGGGTGGAAGTGGGAGGAGGGGTGTAGGTGGGTGGAGGTGGGGGGGTGGGGGGTGAGTGATGGGGGCTTATTTGGTGTTCACAGCAAGTTGGCACAGCGGGGGGGGGGGGGGCGACGAGGGGGGGGCTACGGGGGGGGGGGGGTGCACCTCCCGCTCATCTCGGCCAACCCGTGCAACCCGCTGGGGGCTGGCAGCAGCGACACGTCACGTGGCCTCGACGTGGTGCACCGCGCCTGGCACAGGCGCCGCCGTGACGCCGCCGTCACTTCGTGGCGAATGGCGGGTACGGGTGATGGGCGGTGTGTGTGACGCGGTGTGTGTGACGCGGGGTGTGACGGGGAGAGTGTGACGTGTGGATGTGACGCGGGGTGTGTGACGTGGGGGGTGTGACGCGGGGTGTGTGACGTGGGGGGTGTGACGCGGGGTGTGACGGGGAGAGTGTGACGTGGGGATGTGACGCGGGGTGTGTGACGCGGGGTGTGACGTGGGGGGTGTGACGCGGGGTGTGACGGGGAGAGTGTGACGTGTGGATGTGACGCGGGGTGTGTGACGTGGGGGGTGTGACGCGGGGTGTGTGACGTGGGGGGGTGTGACGCGGGGTGTGACGGGGAGAGTGTGACGTGGGGATGTGACGCGGGGTGTGTGACGTGGGGGGTGTGACGCGGGGTGTGACGCGGTGTGTGTGACGCGGGGTGTGACGGGGAGAGTGTGACGTGTGGATGTGACGCGGGGTGTGTGACGTGGGGGGGTGTGACGCGGGGTGTGACGTGGGGGGTGTGACGCGGGGTGTGTGACGTGGGGGGTGTGACGCGGGGTGTGACGGGGAGAGTGTGACGTGGGGATGTGACGCGGGGTGTGTGACGTGGGGGGTGTGACGCGGGGTGTGACGCGGTGTGTGTGACGCGGGGTGTGACGGGGAGAGTGTGACGTGTGGATGTGACGCGGGGTGTGTGACGTGGGGGGTGTGACGCGGGGTGTGACGGGGAGAGTGTGACGTGGGGATGTGACGCGGGGTGCGTGACGTGGGGGGTGTGACGCGGGGTGTGACGGGGAAAGTGTGACGTGGGGATGTGACGTGGGGTGTGTGACGTGGGGGGTGTGACGCGGGGTGTGACGTGGGGGGTGTGACGCGGGGTGTGACGGGGAGAGTGTGACGTGGGGATGTGACGCGGGGGGTGTGACGTGGGGGGTGTGACGCGGGGGGGTGTGACGTGGGGGTGTGACGCGGGGTGTGACGGGGAGAGTGTGACGTGGGGATGTGACGCGGGAGGTGTGACGTGGGGGGGGTGTGACGCGGGGTGTGACGTGGGGGGTGTGACGCGGGGTGTGACGGGGAGAGTGTGACGTGGGGATGTGACGCGGGGGGTGTGACGTGGGGGGTGTGACGCGGGGTGTGACGTGGGGGGTGTGACGCGGGGTGTGACGGGGAGAGTGTGACGTGGGGATGTGACGCGGGGGGTGTGACGTGGGGGGTGTGACGCGGGGGGTGTGACGTGGGGGTGTGACGCGGGGGTGTGACGGGGGTGTGACGCGGGGAGTGTGACGCGGGGTGTGTGACGTGGGGGGTGTGATGCGGGGGGTGTGATGCGGTGTGTGTGGAGTACCTGGTGCGGTGTGTAAATATCGCCACTGGGGAGACAAAGGCGGCCGGGCGTGGTTCTGGCCACCCACCCCCTCGTGTGCCGTTCCGGCCTTCATAGGTGCTCGCTAACAGCACTTGCCCCTACAGTCTGTTAAGGCTGTACGGGGGATCTTTGTCTTTGTAGGTGTAGGTGTGTGTAGGTGTAGGTGTGTGTAGGTGTGTAGGTGCGTATGTCTCACCTGTGTGTATGAACGTGTGCTTCTTCATATCGGACTTCTGGTGGAAGCGCTTGCCGCAGTAGGCGCAGGGGTAGGGCCGCGTGTCCGAGTGGATGAGCAGGTGGGTGGACAATGTGGACGAGCGCTTGAACGCCTTGCCGCAGATGTCGCACGCAAAGCTGCGCTCCTGCGCACGACGGAGACCGCAGCGAAACCGCTGTGGCATTAGAGACACAGCTCCACTCCAGCTCGATTGCAGCTCGATTACAGCTCGATTACAGCTCGATTGCAGCTCGATTACAGCTCGATTACAGCTCGATTACAGCTCGACTACAAGCTCGACTGCAGCTCGATTACAGCTCGATTACAGCTCGATTACAGCTCGACTACAAGCTCGACTGCAGCTCGATTACAGCTCGATTACAGCTCGACTACAGCTCGACTACAGCTCGATTACAAGCTCGATTACAGCTCGATTGCAGCTCGATTGTAGCTCGATTACAGCTCGATTACAGCTCGATTGCAGCTCGACTGCAGCTCGATTACAGCTCGATTACAGCTCGACTACAGCTCGATTGTAGCTCGATTACAAGCTCGATTGTAGCTCGATTGTAGCTCGATTACAAGCTCGATTACAGCTCGATTGCAGCTCGATTGTAGCTCGATTACAGCTCGACTACAGCTCGATTGCAGCTCGATTACAGCTCGATTGTAGCTCGATTGCAGCTCGATTACAGCTCGATTGCAGCTCGATTACAGCTCGACTACAGCTCGGTTCCCTCACTCCACTAACCACCCCCTGCCCCCACCCCCTCTCTACGTCCCCATGAAACCAAAACACAGAAGCCGACTTGCACCTGTGCCTAAACCTTGCCCCCCGGCGCCTCCTGCTCGATGCGCGTCAGAGGTCGCAACCGGGTACCCGATACCCGTACCCTACCCGATACCCCGGCTACCCGTACCCGGCCGGGTACGGGTAGCCGTTTGCGACCCTGGTGTGGCCGGGTACGGGTAAGGAATCAAAACCCGTTTGCGACCTCTGATGCGCGTGTGCTTCGTGAGCGGCGAGCGGTGAGCGGCGAGTGAGTGGCGTAGTGAGCGGTGAGCGAGCGGTGAGCGAGCGGTGAGCGAGCGGTGAGTGGTGAGCGAGCGAGCCCCATTTGCGAGTGAGTGGCGCGGCGTGAGTTGTGAGTGAGTGGTAAGCGGTGAGCGGTGAGTGGCGAGCGAGCGGTGAGCGATCGGTGAGCGGCAAGCGTGTCCCACCTGTGAGTGAGTGGCGCCGTGAGCGGTGAGTGAGTGGTGAGTGAGCGGTGAGCTGTGAGCGGTAAGCGGTGAGCGAGCGGTGAGTGAGCGGTGAGCGAGCCTCACCTGCGAGTGAGTGGCACGGTGCTGCTTCAGCGAGGCCGCGTGGCCGAAGGCCTTGCCACACGCTCGAGCGGTGAGTGGTGAGCGGTGAGTAAGCGGTGAGCGGTGAGTGGTGAGCGGTGAGTGAGCCTCACCTGTGAGTGCGTGGCACGGTGCTGCTCCAGCGAGGCGGCGTGGCCGAAGGCCTTGCCACACGCTCGAGCGGTGAGTGGTGAGCGGTGAGTAAGCGGTGAGCGGTGAGTGGTGAGCGGTGAGTGAGCCTCACCTGTGAGTGCGTGGCACGGTGCTGCTCCAGCGAGGCCGCGTGGCCGAAGGCCTTGCCACACGCTCGAGCGGTGAGCGGTGAGTGGTGAGCGGTGAGTAAGCGGTGAGCGGTGAGTGGTGAGCGGTGAGCGAGCGTCACCTGCGAGTGCGTGGCGCGGTGAGTGAGCAGTGAGCGAGGCGAGCGAGCGGGTGAGCGCGTGGTGAGCGCGTGGTAAGCGGTGAGTGAGCAGTGAGTGAGCGCGTGGTGAGTGGTGAGTGAGTGGTGAGCGGTGAGTGAGCAGTGAGTGAGCGCGTGGTGAGTGGTGAGTGAGTGGTGAGCGGTGAGTGAGCAGTGAGTGAGCGCGTGGTGAGTGGTGAGTGAGTGGTGAGCGGTGACGTGAGCAGTAAGTGAGCGCGTGGTGAGTGGTGAGTGAGTGGTGAGCGGTGACGTGAGCAGTGAGTGAGCGCGTGGTGAGTGGTGAGTGAGTGGTGAGCGGTGAGCGAGCCTCACCTGTGAGTGCGTGGCACGGTGCTGCTCCAGCGAGGCCGCGTGGCCGAAGGCCTTGCCACACGCTCGGCACGCGAAGGGCCGCGAGCCCCCCCCACTGTGCGCACGCCGCGCGTGGACCTCCAGCCCGTGGGGGGTCGAGAACACCTGGGGGGGCAGGGGTCACGTGGGGTCACGTGGGGTCAAGAGGTCACCGCGGCCGCCACGTAGCGGTCGGTTTCTACTGTGCGGTGAGGTCGTTGCCATCATCAAAGACAACGTCATCAGCGACAACATCAACAACAGCAATATCATCATCAGCAACATCAGCAGCGACATCATCAGTAACATCTTCATCAACAACACCATCATCATCAACATCATCATCATCAGCAACATCATCACCACAACCCCCATCACTACCACCACCATCACCACCACCATCACCACCACCCCCATCACCACCACCACCACCATCACCCCCATCACCACCACCCCCATCATCACCACCACCCCCATCACCACCAGCCCCATCACCACCACCCCCATCACCACCATCACCACCCCCATCACCATCACCCCCATCACCCCCATCACCACCCTCACCACCCCATCACCACCCCCATCACCACCACCATCACCATCACCACCACCATCACCACCTCCATCATCACCAGCACCCCCATCACCCCCATCACCACCCCCACCACCATCACCACCACCCCCATCACCCCATCACCACCCCCATCACCCCCATCACCCCCACCATCACCACCACCCCCATCACCACCATCACCCCATCACCACCAGCCCATCACCACCACCCCCATCACCATCACCACCATCACCACCCCCATCACAACCACCCCCACCACCACCCCCACCACCATCACCATCACCACCCCCATCACCACCCACCATCACCACCACCATCACCACTCCCACCACCCCCATCACCACCCCCATCACCCCCACCACCACCCCCACCACCCACCATCACCACCCCCATCACCACCCCCATCACCACCCCCATCACCACCACCACCACCCCCACCACCACCCCATCACCACTACCATCACCACCCCCATCACCACCCCCATCACCCTCATCACCACCACCCCCATCACCACCCCCACCACCCCCATCACCACCCCCACCACCCCCATCACCCCCCATCACCACCCCCATCACCCCCCATCACCCCCATCACCACCATCACACCACCACCATCACCACCCCCACCACCCCCATCACTCCCATCACCACCCCCATCACCACCACCCCCATCACCACCACCCCCATCACCACCCCCATCATCACCCCCCACCACCCCCATCACCCCCATCACCACCACCCCCACCCCCATCACCATCACCACCCCCATCACCCCCACCACCACCCCCACCACCACCCCCATCATCACCCCCATCATCACCCCCATCACCACACCCACCACCACCACCCCACCACCCGCACCACCCCCATCACCCCCCACCCCCACCACCCCCCCCCACCACCCCCACCACCATCACCACCACCCCCCCCCCACCACCCCCACAATCCCCATCACCCCCACCACCCCCACCAGCCCCACCACCCCCCCACCCCCACCACGCCCACCACCCCCACCACCACCCCCATAACCACCACCCCCCACCCCCCCCCCCACCACCACCCCCACCACCACCCACCACCACCACCCACCACCACCCACCCCCACCACCCCCACCACCCCCACCACCCCCCCCATCACCCCACCACCCCCCACCCCCCACCACCCCCACCACCCCCCCACCCCCCCACCCCCACCACCCCCCCACCCCCACCACCCCCACCACCCCCACCACCACCCCCATAACCACCACCCCCCCACCCCCCCCCCACCACCACCCCCACCACCACCCACCCCCACCACCCCCACCACCCCCATCACCCCCACCACCCCCCCACCCCCCCACCCCCACCCACCACCCCCACCCCCCCACCCCCACCCCACCACCCCCACCACCCCCATCACCCCACCACCCACCCCCCCACCCCCACCACCACCCCCATCACCCCCACCACCCCCCACCCCCACCACCCCCCCACCCCCCCCCCCCACCCCCACCCCCCACCACCACCCCCCACCACCACCCACCCC
>NW_027621413.1:0-71213 GCF_964198595.1 Lampetra fluviatilis | reverse complement strand
CAGCAAAACATTGCAGAAAAAACACCGTACACCAACGCTGTGTGCAAAAATCCCAGTGGGATGCAAGTCAAACAACAACAACAACAACCACAAGACAACTTAGATTAAGGCCATCAGCCTAACTCTGTACTACAACAACACAAACATGGCTAAACCAATACACTTTTCGAAATCACCAAAATAAAGCCATGAAAGCAATGAAAAAGCAATCATAGGAACTGTGACAGGTTCCAATGGCGTAAGTGGGATGATCATCCGGCGTTGTCGGCTGGAGGCCTCACCGTGGCCAGGTCGCGTGCGCTAGTCAGGTCCAGAGGTCTCCCGGCGAGGTGCCGGGCCTCCCTCTCCAGACGCGTCACGGAGAGGGTCACGGCCTGCCGCACGCCGGCACAGGCCTCGGCGCTGAGGCCGACGCCGTTGAGCCTCATGAGGGCCAACGTGGCCACGGAGGGCATCTCGGTGGTGGTGAAGTATCCTGGGTTGGGGGGGGTGGTGGTGGTGGTGGAGAGATTGTGGTGGTGGTTGGTGGTGGTGGTGATGGTGGTGGTGGAGATGGGGGTGGGGTGGAGAGATTGTGGTGGTGGTGGAAATGGGGTGGTAGTGGTGGTGGTAGTGGTGGTGGTGGAGATGGGGGTGGTAGTGGTGGTAGTGGTGGTGGTGGTGGTGATGGTGGTGGTGGTGGAGATGGGGGTGGTGGTGGTGGTGGAGATGGGGGTGTTGGTGATGTAGTGGTGGTGGTGAAGATGGGGGTGGTGAAGATGGGGGTGGTAGTGGTGGTGGTTGAGATGGGGGTAGTGGTGGTGGTGGAGATGGGGGTAGTGGTGGAGATGGGGGTGTTGGTGGTGGTGTAGTGGTGGTGGTGGTGTAGTGATAGTGGTGGTGTAGTGGTGGTGGTGGTGTAGTGGTAGTGGTGGTGGTGTAGTAGAGATGGTGGTGTAGTAGTGGTATTGGTGTAGTGGTGGTGTAGTGGTAGTGTTGGTGTAGTAAAGATGGTGCTGTAGTGGTGTTGGTGTAGTAGAGATGGTGGTGTAGTGGTGGTGTTGGTGTAGTAGTGGTGTTGGTGTAGTGGTGCTGTAGTGGTAGTGTTGGTGTAGTAGAGATGGTGTTGGTGTAGTAGTGGTGTTGGTGTAGTGGTGGTGTAGTAGAGATGGTGGTGTAGTGGTGGTGGTGTAGTGGTGGTGGTGGTGTAGTGGTGGTGTAGTGGTAGTGGTGGTGGTGGAGTTGGGGGTGGTAGTGGTAGTGGTGTAGTGGTGTAGTAGTGGTGTTGGTGTAGTGGTGGTGTAGTAGAGATGGTGGTGTAGTAGTGGTGTTGCTATAGCGGCGTCATCGTCGTCGTCGACAACAACCCTCACCGAGCAGACCCCGTTCCTGCAAGCCCTCGCGCAGGGCGGCCATGACAGTATACGCAATGGCGCCCTCTACGGCCGCCCCTCTGCGGCCCCAGCGGGCATCTCCGCGGACGCCCCGGAGCTCTGCGGCGAGGACCCCAGCGACAGCCCTCAGGTCCGCCGCCCCCCGCGAGGACCCCCGACGACAACGCCGTCGCCATGGCGAGCAGCGAGCGATCCGGTTGGTCGAGGAGCCACGCGGCGACCTGCCCATGGCGGCCGCTGGGTTACCGGGGGGAGGGAGGGCGTGGGGGGGTGGGGGGTAGGGGGTAGGGGGGGGGGTTGGGGGGGGGTGGGGGGGGGGCGTGCCGCTGATGGCTCGAGGAGGTGTTGATTACCTCGCCTGGTGTACAGGAGGTCGTGGGTTCGATGCTGAGATGTTTTCTTTTCTTTTTACTGGCAAATGAGGTTCCAATGATGTAAATGCTTCACCCCGAGCTCTCATACTCTGATGGTGCATTGTCTTTGAGTTGTGCGCCTTTTGGCGTCATCTGGTCCAACACCATGTGAGACTAGGCTCTAAGGAAAGCTGTCTCGGGTGTGGACCAATCAACTTCAAGGACCATGTGAGACTAGGCTCTAAGAAAAACTGTCTCGGGTGTGGACCAATCAACTTCAAGGACCATGTGAGACTAGGCTCTAAGGAAAGCTGTCTCGGGTGTGGACCAATCAACTTCAAGGACCATGTGAGACTAGGCTCTAAGGAAAGCTGTCTCGGGTGTGGACCAATCAACTTCAAGGACCATGTGAGACTAGGCTCTAAGGAAAGCTGTCTCGGGTGTGGACCAATCAACTTCAAGGACCATGTGAGACTAGGCTCTAAGGAAAGCTGTCTCGGGTGTGGACCAATCAACTTCAAGGACCATGTGAGACTAGGCTCTAAGGAAAGCTGTCTCGGGTGTGGACCAATCAACTTCAAGGACCATGTGAGACTAGGCTCTAAGGAAAGCTGTCTCGGGTGTGGACCAATCAACTTCAAGGACCATGTGAGACTAGGCTCTAAGAAAAACTGTCTCGGGTGTGGACCAATCAACTTCAAGGACCATGTGAGACTAGGCTCTAAGGAAAGCTGTCTCGGGTGTGGACCAATCAACTTCAAGGACCGTGTGAGACTAGGCTCTAAGGAAAGCTGTCTCGGGTGTGGACCAATCAACTTCAAGGACCGTGTGAGACTAGGCTCTAAGGAAAGCTGTCTCGGGTGTGGACCAATCAACTTCAAGGACAGTGCACATACATTATCAGAGTTGTGTTTTTAGTTTTTTGCATTCCGACCGCAGGTATTGCGGTCAATGCAAACATGACTCCTTGTAAAAAAAAAAAAAGGTGTCAGTTTTGTTGCCAGATAGAAGGGTAAAAAAAAAACAATCATCATATTTTTGTTTACTGCCAAATGAGGTTCCAATGGTCATCAGGGTTCGCTGGGCAACAAAAAAAAAAAGGCACCTTGGGGTCTTCGAAGTCACAACGTGGGTCAAGGCCGCAGGCTTCAACCAGGCTACAGATCCCATCCAGGGCGCCGCTCATCACCATGGCGACGCGGCCGGCTCCGCCCCCTCCCAGAAAGCTCCGCCCCCCGGCCAGCACCCGGCCAATGGCGCGGAGGCGCGAAGCCACGTGGAGGTCGGGCGCGACGGGGGGAGGGGCTAGGCTGTCGTCAGGGTCTTAGTGGGGGGGTAGGGTGGGGTCAAAGGGCAGTGAGGGGTGGGGGGCTAAGTGAGACATTGGTACATTGGATTCCTCACAGATGTCAACCCACACGGTTTACCCCGTTTCTGTGAGTCTCTGTGGGTGTAGTCTATGGGTCTCTATGGGTCTCTATGGGTCTCTGTGGGTCTCTGTGGGTCTCTGTGTGTAGTCTATGGGTCTCTGTGTGAGTAGTCTATGGGTCTCTGTGTGAGTAGTCTATGGGTCTCTGTGGGTGTAGTCTATGGGTCTCTATGGGTCTCTGTGGGTCTCTATGGGTCTCTGTGTGTAGTCTATGGGTCTCTGTGTGAGGAGTCTATGGGTCTCTGTGGGTCTCTGTGTAGTCTATGTGTCTCTGTGGGTCTCTGTGTAGTCTATGGGTCTCTATGGGTCTCTATGGGTGTAGTCTATGGGTCTCTGTGGGTCTCTATGGGTGTATATGGGTCTCTGTGTGAGTCTATGGGTCTCTGTGTGTGTCTGTGGGTCTCTATGGGTCTCTGTGGGTGTAGGCTATGGGCCTCTATGGGTGTAGTCTGTGGGTCTTTGTGAGTCTCTGTGGGTGTAGTCTATGGGTCTCTGTGGGTCTCTATGGGTCTCTGTGTAGTCTATGGGTCTCTATGGGTCTCTGTGGGTCTCTTTGGGTCTCTGTGGGTGTCTGTGGGTGTAGTCTGTGGGTCTCTATGGGTCTCTGTGGGTCTCTGTGGGTGTAGTCTATGTGTCTCTGTGGGTCTCTGTGGGTCTCTGTGGGTGTAGTCTATGTGTCTCTGTGGGTCTCTGTGGGTCTCTGTGGGTGTAGTCTATGGGTCTCTGTGGGTCTCTGTGGGTCTCTGTGGGTGTAGTCTATGGGTCTCTGTGGGTCTCTATGTGAGTCTGTGGGTCTCTATGTGAGTCTATGGGTATCTATGTGAGTCTGTGGGTCTCTATGGGTCTCTATGGGTGTCTATGGGTCTCTATGGGTCTATGTGGGTGTCTATGGGTCTCTGTGGGTCTCTATGGGTCTCTATGGGTCTCTATGTGAGTAGTCTATGGGTCTATATGGGTCTATAAGTGAGTCTGTGGGTCTCTGTGGGTCTCTGTGGGTCTCTATGGGTCTCTATGGGTCTCTATGGGTCTCTATGGGTGTCTATGGGTGTCTATAGGTCTCTATGGGTCTATGTGGGTCTCTGTGGGTCTCTATGTGAGTCTATGGGTCTCTATGGGTCTCTGTGGGTCTCTGTGGATCGCTATGGGTCTCTATGGGTCTCTATGTGAGTCTGTGGGTCTCTGTGGGTCTCTATGGGTCTCTATGTGAGTCTGTGGGTCTCTATGTGAGTCTATGGGTCTCTATGGGTCTCTGTGGGTGTCTATGGGTCTCTGTGGGTGTCTATGGGTCTCTGTGGGTGTCTATGGGTCTCTGTGGGTGTCTATGGGTCTCTATGGGTGTCTATGGGTCTCTGTGGGTCTCTATGGGTCTCTGTGGGTGTAGTCTATGGGTCTCTATGGGTCTCTATGTGAGTCTGTGGGTCTCTGTGTGGTCTATGGGTGTCTATGGGTCTCTATGGGTGTCTGTGGGTCTCTGTGTAGTCTGTGGGTCTCTGTGGGTGTAATATATGGGTCTCTATGGGTCTGTGGGTGTAGTCTATGGGTCTCTGTGGGTGTCTATGGGTCTCTATGGGTCTCTGTGGGTGTAGTCTATGGGTCTCTATGGGTCTCTATGTGGTCTCTGTGGGTCTCTATGGGTCTCTGTGAGTCTCTGTGGGTCTCTGTGTAGTCTATGGGTCTCTGTGGGTCTCTATGGGTCTCTGTGTAGTCTATGGGTCTCTGTGGGTCTCTATGGGTCTCTGTGTAGTCTATGGGTCTCTGTGGGTCTCTATGGGTCTCTGTGGGTGTCTGTGGGTGTAGTCTGTGGGTCTCTATGGGTCTCTGTGGGTCTCTGTGGGTGTCTATGGGTCTCTATGGATGTCTATGGGTCTATGTGGGTCTCTATGCGAGTAGTCTATGTGAGTCTATGGGTGTAGTCTATGGGTGTCTATGTGTCTCTGTGGGTGTAGGGACGTACCCACACGAGGTCGGCTCTGGAGCGAAACGTAGTAGGAGTCGAGACCTCCCCAGCACACTGCCACGCCCACCACGCGCCTGGCCCCGCCTACTGTGCTCCCATTGGCCGCCTCGCCGGAGGCCCCGCCCACCACGCGCCTGGCCCCGCCCACTGTGCTCCCATTGGCCGCCTCGCCAGAGGCTCCGCCCACCGCGCCATTTTCACAGGGCCCAGCTGTACCCAATGGGAGAAGGGAGTCATTGTGAGTAGTCTGTGTCTGTGTGCGAGTCTATGGGTGTCTGTGTGTGAGTCTATGGGTCTGTGTTTGTCTATGGGTGTCTGTGTGTTATAGTCTATGGGTGTCTGTGTGTGAGTCTATGGGTCTGTGTTTGTCTATGGGTGTATGTGTGTGAGTCTGTGGGTGTATGTGTCTGTGTGTGAGTCTATGTGAGTAGTCTGTGTCTGTGTGTTATAGTCTATGGGTGTCTGTGTCTGTGTGTGAGTCTATGGGTGTCTGTGTCTGTGTGTGAGTCTGTGTGAGTAGTCTATGGGTGTCTGTGTGTTAGTCTATGGGTGTGTGTTTGTCTATGGGTGTATGTGTCTGTGTGTGTGTGTGTGAGTCTGTGTGAGTAGTCTATGGGTGTCTGTGTGTGTGTGAGTCTGTGTGTGAGTCTATGGGTGTCTGTGTCTGTGTGTGAGTCTGTGTGAGTAGTCTGTGGGTGTCTGTGTGTGAGTCTATGTGAGTAGTCTGTGGGTGTCTGTGTGAGTAGTCTATGTGAGTAGTCTGTCTGTGTGTTATAGTCTATGGGTGTCTGTGTCTGTGTGTGAGTCTGTGTGAGTAGTCTATGGGTGTATGTGTCTGTGTGTGAGTCTGTGTGAGTAGTCTATGGATGTCTGTGTCTGTGTGCGAGTCTATGGGTCTGTGTTTGTCTATGGGTGTATGTGTGTGAGTCTGTGGGTGTATGTGTCTGTGTGTGAGTCTATGTGAGTAGTCTGTGGGTGTCTGTGTGTGAGTCTGTGTGTGAGTCTATGTGAGTAGTCTGTGGGTGTCTGTGTGGGTGTCTGTGTGAGTAGTCTATGTGAGTAGTCTGTCTGTGTGTTATAGTCTATGGGTGTCTGTGTGTGAGTCTGTGTGAGTAGTCTATGGGTGTCTGTGTCTGTGTGTGAGTCTGTGTGAGTAGTCTATGGGTGTCTGTGTCTGTGTGTTAGTCTATGGGTCTGTGTTTGTCTATGGGTGTCTGTGTGTTATAGTCTATGGGTGTCTGTGTCTGAGTCTATGGGTCTGTGTTTGTCTATGGGTGTATGTGTGTGAGTCTGTGGGTGTATGTGTCTGTGTGTGAGTCTATGTGAGTAGTCTGTGGGTGTCTGTGTGAGTAGTCTATGTGAGTAGTCTGTCTGTGTGTTATAGTCTATGGGTGTCTGTGTCTGTGTTTGAGTCTGTGTGAGTAGTCTATGGGTGTCTGTGTCTGTGTGTGAGTCTGTGTGAGTAGTCTATGGGTGTCTGTGTCTGTGTGTGAGTCTGTGTGAGTAGTCTATGGGTGTCTGTGTCTGTGTGTTAGTCTATGGGTGTGTGTTTGTCTATGGGTGTCTGTGTGTTATAGTCTATGGGTGTCTGTGTCTGAGTCTATGGGTCTGTGTTTGTCTA
This sequence comes from Lampetra fluviatilis, assembly GCF_964198595.1. NCBI lineage: Eukaryota > Metazoa > Chordata > Hyperoartia > Petromyzontiformes > Petromyzontidae > Lampetra > Lampetra fluviatilis. Next base: position 64,480 of record NW_027621413.1, on the reverse strand, counting down.
TGGGTGTATGTGGTGAGTCTGTGGGTGTATGTGTCTGTGTGTGAGTCTGTGTGAGTAGTCTGTGGGTGTCTGTGTCTGTGTGAGTAGTCTGTGGGTGTCTGTGTGAGTCTCGGTGTGAGTAGTCTATGGGTGTAGTGTATAGTATTGTATAGTGTAGTGTATAGTGTAGTGTATAGTGTAGTGTATAGTGTATAGTATAGTGTATAGTGTAGTGTATAGTGTAGTGTATAGTGTAGTGTATAGTAGTGTAGTGTATAGTGTAGTGTATAGTGTAGTGTATAGTATAGTGTATAGTGTAGTGTATAGTGTAGTGTATAGTGTAGTGTATAGTGTATAGTGTAGTGTATAGTGTAGTGTATAGTGTAGTGTATAGTGTAGTGTATAGTGTATAGTGTAGTGTATAGTGTAGTGTATAGTGTAGTGTATAGTGTAGTGTATAGTGTAGTGTATAGTGTAGTGTATAGTGTAGTGTATAGTGTAGTGTATAGTGTAGTGTATAGTGTAGTGTATAGTGTATAGTGTGCGGTGTTCCCGTTATCCACACTACCAACGTCTCACCTGTATAGAACCTCCCGCCGATGACCGTCGAAACTCCCCCTCCTCCTCCCCCCTCCTCCTCCACCTCCTCCTCCACCTCCTCCTCCACCTCCACCTCCACCTCCTCCACCCCCTCCCGCACCTCTGCGTCCCTCCCACGCGAGCGCGATGGAGTAGCGAGGCTGAGCCTCCCACTCCTTGAGGAATGTGGCGAACAGCCGACGGTCACTCGCCACGTCCACAATGCAGAAGCCGTCTCGGTCGGACGCCTCCTCCGACGCTGGGGACTCGCAAGCGGCCTGGAGTCCTCCCTCGCCTCCCACGTCACCTCCTCCACCACCTCCTCCACCATCTCCTCCACCTCCTCCTCCTCCACCTCCCATTCCTACACCTCCTCCACCTCCCATTCCTCCACCTCGTCCACCTTCTCCACCTCCTTCACCTCCTCCACCTCCCATTCCTCCTCCTCCACCTCCCATTCCTCCATCTCCACCTCCTCCACCACCTCCTCCTCCACCTCCTACACCTCCTCCTCCTCCTCCTCCACCTCCCATTCCTCCACCTCCTCCTCCACCACCTCCACCTATTCCTCCATCTCCTCCTCCTCCTTCCTGGCCACCGACTCGCGGCGACGGTGGCCATCGGCACGCTCGGTCGGCATTTGGGCCCGGTGCCGCCCTCAGCCTGCCCTCGCCTAGCCTCCTGTCAACCTTCGCAGCTGAACCGATTTCCTTTCCGTCGCTTGCGTCAGCGTCCGTCTGGCATGGTGCCGCCCCCAGCCTGCCCTCGCCTAGCCTCCCGTCAACCTTCGCAGCTGAACCGATTTCCTTTCCGCCGTTTGTTTCAGTGACGGTCTGGCCCGGTGCTGCCCCCAGCCTGCCCTTGCCTAGCCCCTGCTCGGCGGAACCGGGCGGCCGAAATGCAGATTTGTCTCCGCCGTTTGGTGCGAGAGGGGAAGTCACTTTTGGGCTCCAGACCACCACCACCGCCACCACCACCGCCGCCACCACCGCCACCACCACCGCCGCCACCACCGCCACCACCGTCACTACCACTGCCACCACCACCGCCGCCACCACCACAGCCATTTGCCCACACGACGTCTTTCCTCTTGGCGACGTTGGCAGCGGCAGTCCGCGTCTCGTCAGCGCTGCCTCCGTCCCTCCGAGGAGGTCGACCCCTCAGGGACTTGGGCGTCTGTGTGGGGCCCGGTGGGGAGGGCGTCCCGGGGATGATGTCATCGCAGATGCCCCCCCCCCTCCTCGAGTCCGGGGACTCAAAATCACCTCCGGCACTACCACCACCACAATCATCACCATCACCACGACCACCACCGATGCATTCATCACTACGACCACTACCGCCATCACTGCTACCACCACGAACAACACCATCACCGCCACCACCACCACCACCACCCTCACCACGACCACCACATCCACCACCACCACCACCACCCTGACCACAACCACCACATCCACCACCACCACCACCCTCACCACGACCACCACCAACACCACCCTCACAACCACCACCCTCACCACGACCACCACATCCACCACCGCCACCCTCACCACAACCACCACCACCCTCACCACGACCACCACATCCACCACCACCACCATCCTCACCACCACCACAACCACTGCCCTTGCCACCGCCCGTTACGTTTTGCGCGAGCTGCGTGGTCAACCGCCGCCACCGCCTGCCGCAACCGTCACCGCCGTCCTTGATCGGTGACGCCGCCCGTGCCGTGGTGGCGCTACGCTCGGCAGGGCGGTGCGGTCGGTCGCCGGGAGAAACGCCGGGAGGCACGCCGGTCGTACGGTGGAGGGGGGCTGATGGCCGCTCTAGTTCTTGCCGGTTCATGTCGTCGTCGTGGTTGTCACCGTCTGTGGTGAAGGTCTCACCGAGGTCCCAGTCCAAGTTGCCCAAGACGCGGCGATCCCCACCCCCCTCCTCCTCCTCCATCTTGACGGAGGGCTCGCAATCAGCCACGCTGTCGATGGCGTCAAACAAATCCTCCTCCACCTTCTCTTCCTCCTCCACCACTATCTCCTCCTCCGCCATCTTGACGGAGAGGTCGCAAGCATCCAAGCCATCGATGGTGTCAAACAAATCCTCCTCCTCCGCTATTTTCTCTCCCTCCACCTTCTGCTCTTTCTCTGCGATCTTCTCAGCCTCCTCCTCCATCTTGACGGAGAGCTCGCCAGCGTCCAAGTCAAGAAGGGTGCCAAACAAATCCTCCTGCTCCTCCTCCGCCATTTTCCCTCCCTCCACCTTCTTCTCATTCTCTGCGATCTTCTCAGCCTCCTCCTCCTCCGCCGTCTTGACGGAGAGGTCGCAACCGTCCAAGCCATCGATGGTGTCAAACAAATCCTCCTGCTCCTCTGTCTTGTCTTCCTCCTCCTCCACCTCCTCCACCTTCTCCTCCACCACCATCTCCTCCTCCACCTTCTCCTCCACCACCTCCTCCACCACTATCTCCTCCTCCTCCGCCATCTTGACAGAGAGGTCGCAATCAGCCACGACTTCGATGGCGTCAAACAAATCCTCCTCTGTCTTGTCTTCCTCCTCCTCCTCCTCCTCCACCTCCTCCTCCACCTCCTCCACCTTCTCCTCCACCACCATCTCCTCCTCCTCCACCATCTCCTCCTCCTCCACCTCCTCCACCACTATCTCCTCCTCCTCCGCTATCTTGACAGAGAGGTCGCAAGCGTCCAAGCCATCGATAGTGTCAAATAAATCCTCCTCTGTCTTGTCTTCCTCCTCCTCCACCTCCTCCACCTTCTCCTCCACCTCCTCCTCCACCTCCTCCACCTCCTCCACCACTATCTCCTCCTCCTCCACCTTCTTGACGGAGAGCTCGCCAGCGTCCAAGTCAAGAAGGGCGTCAAACAAATCCTCCTCCTCCGCTATTTTCTCTCCCTCCACCTTCTGTTCCTTCTCTGCGATCTTCTCAGCCTCCTCCTCCTCCACCATCTTGACGGAGAGGTCGCAAGAGTCCAAGCCATCGATGGTGTCAAACAAATCCTCCTCTGTCTTGTCTTCCTCCTCCTCCACCTCCTCCACCTCCTCCACCTCCTCCACCTCCTCCACCTCCTCCACCTCCTCCGCTATTTTCCCTCCCTCCACCTTCTTCACCTTCTCTGCGATCTTCTCAGATTCCTCTCCCGCTAACGCGACGGACGTCCGGCAGGAATCCAAGTCAATGGTGGCGTCAAACAAATCCTCCTCCTCCGCCATCTTCTCTCCCTCCCCCTCCTCCTTCTGTTCCTCCTCCTCCTGCTGCTGCTGCTGATCCGCTGTCTTGATGGAGAGGTCGCAAGCGTCCAAGTCAAGGAGGGCGCCAAACAAATCCTTCGCCACCTCCTCCTCCACCACTATCTCCTCCTCTGCTATCTTGACGGAGAGGTCGCAAGCGTCCAAGCCGTCGATGGTGTCAAACAAATCCTCCTTCTCTGTGTTGTCTTCCTCCACCTCCACCACTATCTCCTCCTCCTCCGCCATCTTGACGGAGAGGTCGCAAGCATCCAAGTCAAGAATGGTGTCAAACAAATCCTCCTCCGCCTCCTCCACCTTCTCCTCCTCCACCTTCTTGATGGCGAGCTCGCAAGCATCCACGCCATCGATGGTGTCAAACAAATCCTCCTCCTCCTCTGTCTTGTCTTCCTCCACCTCCTCCTTCCCTGCTATCTTCTCAGCCTCCTCCTCCTGCTGCTGCTGCTGCTGATGCAGATCCGCCGTCTTGACGGAGAGCTCGCAAGCATCCAAGCCATCGATGGTGTCAAACAAATCCTCCTCTGTCTTGTCTTCCTCCTCCTCCTCCACCTCCACCTCCATCTCCTCCTCCACCTTCTCCTCCACCTTCTCCTCCACCTTCTCCTCCTCCAAGTCCAGAAGGGTTCCAAACAAATCCTCCTCCTCCGCCATCTTCTCTCCCTCCACCTTCTCTTTCCCCGCCATCTTTCCACTTTCCCCCTCCTCCTCCTCCTCCTCCACCTCCTCCTCCACCTCCTCCTCCTCCACCTCCTCCACCACCTCCTCCTCCTCCACCTCCTCCACCTCCTCCTCCACCTCCTCCTCCACCTCCTCCTCCACCACTATCTCCTCCTCCTCCGCCATCTTGACGGAGAGCTGGCAAGCGTCCGAGTCATCGATGGTGTCAAACAAATCATCGTCCTCCTCCACCTCCACCTCCTCCACCTCCTCCTCCTCTGCTGTGGTGACGGGTGACTTGCAATCATCCAAGTCAATGGTGGCACCAAACAAATCCTCCTCCTCCGCTATTTTCTCTCCCTCCTCCTCCTCCTTCTGCTCCTCTGCCTTCGCCTCCACCTCCACTATCTCCTCCTCCGCTGTCTTGATGGACAGGTCGCAAGCGTCCAAGTCAAGAAAGGTGTCAAACAAATCCTCCTGCTGCTCCTGCGTCTTCCCTTCCTGCTCCACCTTCTCCTTCCCGGCGATCTTCTCAGCGTCCTCATCCTCCTCATCCTCCTCCTGCTGCTGCTGCTGATCCGCCGTCTTGATGGACAGGTCGCAAGCGTCCAAGTCAAGAAAGGTGTCAAACAAATCCTCCTGCTGCTCCTGCGTCTTCCCTTCTTGCTCCACGTTTCTCTCCTTCCCGGCGATCTTCTCAGCCTCCTCCTCCCCCTCCTCCTGCTGCTGATGCTGCTGCTGCTGCTGCTGATTCGCTGTCTTGATGGAGAGCTCGCCAGCGTCCAAGTCAAGAAAGGTGTCAAACAAATCCTCCTCTTCCTCCTCCGCTCTCTTCCCTTCCTGCTCCACCTTTTGCTCCTTCCCTACTATCTTCTCAGCGTCCTCCTGCTGCTGATGCTGCTGCTGATGCTGCTGCTGCTGATTCGCTGTCTTGATGGAGAGCTCGCAAGCGTCCAAGTCAAGAAAGGTGTCAAACAAATCCTCCTCCTCCTCCGCTGTCTTCCCTTCCTCCTCCTCCTCTTCCTCTGCTGTGGTGACGGGTGACTTGCAATGATCCAAGTTCATGGTGGCACCAAACAAATCCTCCTCCTCCTCCGCTATTTTCTCTCCATCCTTCTCCTTCCCCGCTATCTTCTCAGCCTCCTGCTGCTCCTCCTGCTGCTGCTGATCCGCTGTCTTGATGGACAGGTCGCAAGCGTCCAAGTCAAGAAGGGTGTCAAACAAATCACCGTCTTCCTCCGCTCTCTTCCCTTCCTGCTCCATGTTTCTCTCCTTCCCGGCGATCTTCTCAGCCTCCTCCTCCCCCTCCTCCTGCTGCTGATGCTGCTGCTGATGCTGCTGCTGCTGCTGCTGATGCGCTATGTTGGCAGAGAGGTCGCAAGCGTCCAAGTCAAGAAAGGTGTCAAACAAATCACCGTCTTCCTCCTGTGCTATCGTCTCCACCTCCTCCTCCTCTGCTACTTTAACGCAGGGCTGGCGAGCATCCAAATCCATGAGGGTGTCAAAGATTTGATCCTCCTCCACCTCCTCCTCCATCTCCTCCTCCTCCTCCACCTCCTCCATCTCCTCCACCTCCTCATCATCACGCTCCTTCTCGTCAAAATCCACGAGGGTGTCAAAGATGTCCTCCCCGCTGAAGTCCACACTCGCGTAGCCACCCCCACAGAAGCCGTCGACATCGTCGTCGTCACAATCGTCGTCGTCACAGTCGATGTCGTCACAATCGTCGTCGTCACAATCGTCGTCGTCACAGTCGATGTCGCTACGGTGTCCGGTTGTCCCACTCATCTCTTCGGTCTTGCCGTGAAGAATTCCACTTTGGGAATTCACGTGAGAAATCTCTTCCCTCTCCCCATTAGCTTGTTCAGTTTCCCCACGGATATCCGCTTGGGTCTTGTCGTGAAGAACTCCACTTCTGGAATTCCTCTTCCGAATCTCTCCCCTCTCCCCGTTAGCTCCTTCACTTTCCCCACCCGTCTCTTCGGCCATCCTGTGAAGAAACCTCCCGGAATTCCTCTCCGAAATCTCTCCCCTCTCCCCGCCTGGTTCTTCACTTGCCCCACGGATATCCGCTTGGGTCTTGTCGTGAAGAACTCCACTTTGGGAATTCCTGTGAAGAATCTCTTCCCTCTCTCCGTTAGCTTCTTCAGTTTCTCTACGGATATCCGCTTGGGTCTTGTCGTGAAGAACTCCACTTCTGGAAATCCTCTTCCGAATCTCTCCCCTCTCCCCGCCTGGTTCCTCGCTCGCCCCGCGCCCTCCCTGGGCCTCCGCGCCTAGCAACCTCCGGCTCTTCCGACGTGCGGATCTTCCCGCTGCGCCGTCACCGGGAGACCCGCCGGGACCCCACGGAGCCTTCCTCTTGACGCCGTTCCTCTTGACGCCGTTCCCCCCCGGGGCCTCCCGGCTCCGCTGAGGCCTCCCGGCTCCGACGCCGCTGAGATCGAGACCCCCGGGGAAGTCGTCGCGCGGACGAAGATGTCCGACGTTGATGACCTCTAAGCTCTCCTCCTCCTCCACCTCCTCCTCCTCCACCTCCTCCTCCACCTCCACCTCCTGCTCCTCCACCTCCTCCTCCACCTCTTCCACCTCATCCTCCTCCACCCGTGTCTCCACCTCTACCCGTGTCTCCTCCACCTCATCCACCTCCACCCGTGTCTCCACCTCCACCCGCGTCTCCACCTCCTCCTCCTCCTCCACCCGCGTCTCCTCCTCTTCCACCTCATCCACCCCCTCCACCTCCACCGCCTCCTCCTCCTTCACCCGCGTCGTCTTCTTCTTAGTTTTCTCCTCCCGATCGATCGGGTCTCCCCCGTCGACCGCCCAACTTCTCCGCCGGACTCCGAGGCGGCGATGACGCAGAGGAGGTGGTGGAGGTGGTGGAGGTGGTGGAGGTGATGGTGGAGGTGGTGGAGGTGGAGGTGGAGGAGCGAGCGACGTGGATCGTTTGGCTGCTCTTGCCGATCCTCCTGCTGATGATGACGACGACAACGATGATGATGATGATGATGATGCTGATGATGATGATGCTGCTGCTGCTGCCGATCCTGCTGCTGCTGATGATGATGCCGCTGATGCTGATGCTGGTGATGTCCATGCTGATGATGTTGATGATGATGATGTCCTTGCTGATGCTGATGATGTTGATGATGTTCTTGCTGCTGATGATGATGCTGCTGATGCTGCTGCTGCCAATCCTACTGCTGCTGACGATGTCCATGCTGATGATGATGTTGATGATGATGTCCTTGCTGCTGCTGATGTTGATGTCCTTGCTGATGATGATGCCACTGATGCTGCTGATGTTGATGACCTTGCTGATGATGATGCCACTGATGCTGCTGATGTTGATGTCCTTGCTGATGATGATGCCGCCGATGACGATGACGACGCCAAGGGCTGCTGTAGTGATGGTGGTGGCGGTGGTGGCGGTGGTGGCGGTGGTGGCGGTGGTGTCCACTTCTCCAGGTCGGCCCTGACCACCGCCTGTGCCTCCTGGATGAGTCTGCGGGCAGCCAGCGCCGGCGTGAGCTCCCCGGCCCCCGTCACGGAGCCATCGACGCCGCTGGGGAGACGCGGGCACCCACTCTCTGCCTCGTCCCTGCGGGCAGCGCGCTTGCTGGGGAGGGGAGAGAGGGCGGGAGTTGACACACATCACACATACAGACACATACAGACACATATATACATATACACACATACATATACACACACACACACATACACAACAACAACAACCGCCATTCGCCACTAAGTGGCGGTGACGTCACCACGACGCTTGTGCCAGGCCATGTGCACCTTGAGGCCACGTGAAGTGTCGAACGCCCGCTGGCAGGAGGTCACGGGGCAGACCCAGGTGCCACGGGTCGACTGACCGAGATGACCGAGATGACTGGCTGATGCACCACCTGTGCCCCCTACTGTGCCAACTTGCTGTGCTTTAGCCACCCGGCGCTCCGCTCGTTGTTGTGAGCGTCGCTCCTCCGCCCTCCGTTGTTGTTGGAGGGCGACTGCCTCCAACTGCCCAGTAGCGTCCTTCACGAGCCTCCTCCACTGAGGCCGATCTTGACACCGCTGGTACCAGTCATCGGCAAGTCCACTCAGCTCCACGTCCTCCTGTACCACATCACTCCATCTCTTCTCTAGCCCGTGCCGCGCCCGTTTAGCCCCCTCGATCCGGCCGAACAAAAGCTGTTTAGGCATGCGGTGGCTGGGCATGCGGGCTACATGACCCAGCCAACGCAGCCTTGCCTGCCGGAGGAGCTCACTGATGGGACTTTGCTCAGATCTTTCAAGGACTTGTGAGCTCCTCACACAATCCAGCCTGGTTAAACCCAGGATGGATCGTAGGCAGGCCAGCCTAAATGTTTCCAACCGGCGAAGATGCTCCACTAGGGGGGTCCACGTTTCGCAAGCATAGAGAAGGGAGGGAATGACCGTGGCCGAGAAGACCTGAAGCTTCGTGCGGAGCGACAGACCAGGTAGCTTCCACACAGCGTTACGCAACCGATGAAAAGATATTGCCGCTCGACTGATTCGGAGTGAGACCTCTGCTGATAAACTGGAGCCGGTCATGAGCACACTGCCCAGGTATGGGAAACTCTCTACTCTCTCCACAACTGCCCCATCACCGATTGGGAGTTGTGGGGGCGGAGTGCCCGATGGTACAAAATACCCAGGCAGGTGCTTAGTTTTGGTGGGGCTGATGGTAAGGCCCCACCTCTTAGTGGCACGCTCCAGTCTCAGCAGCAGCGTCTCCAACTCCTCTTCTGAATGAGCAGCTATTACCAAATCATCGGCATACATAACGTGGTTGACCAATAGGGAGCCATCCCTTGATCGCACCCGGGCGTCGATCAGCCTCCATTGTATCTGTACCAAATGGTAATTCCCCCGGTACAGCTATTGAAGGCTTCACGAACTACGCAGTCGAAATAGATGTTAAATAATGTGGGAGCCAGAGGACATCCCTGTCGCACCCCAAGGTGTACAGGGAAAGGCTCCGACTCCCGGCCACGTAGTTTTACCCGGGCCCGCTCACCATCATGAAGGTCCTTAATGATCGTGAGCAGAGGGTCAGGGACTCCGAAAGCACGAAGAACAACCCAGAGCCCAGTCCTACTGATGGTATCATAGGCCTTGACCAGGTCAATAAAGCAGAGATGTAGGTCTTTTTGGAATTCCCTACACCTCTGCTGTAGCAGACGGACAGAAAATATGGCATCTGTGCAGGACCGCCCTTTCCTGAAACCACATTGGGGCTCCGCAAGCCTCTCCTCAGCATGCCTAGCAAGGCGATGTTGAATAATCCTTGCCAGGACCTTACCCGGCACACTGAGGAGTGAGATGCCCCTGTAGTTGTTACAGTCGGTACGGTCCCCCTTCTTAAAGAGGGGGACCACCAGGGCATCCTTCCAGTCCTGCGGAACCATACAGACACACACACAGACACATACAGACACACACACATACACACACATACACACACCCCACACACACCACACACACGCACACCACACCCCACACACACCCCACACACACCCCACACACACCCCACACACACCCCACACACACCCCACACACACCCCACACACACCCCACACACACCCCCACACACACACACCCCCACAAACACACCACCCCGCCCCACCCCCCCTACCCCCCCCCCCACCCCTCCCCTCCCCCCCTCCCCTACCCCCCCTACCCCTCCCCACCCCCCCCACCCCTCCCCCCTCCCCTACCCCCCCTACCCCTCCCCTCCCCCCTCCCCTACCCCCCCTACCCCTCCCCTCCCCCCCTCCCCCCTCCCCACCCCCCCTCCCCTACCCCCCCCCTACCCCCCCCCTACCCCTCCCCCCTCCCCACCCCCCCTCCCCCCCCCCCTACCCCTCCCCCCTCCCCTACCCCTCCCCACCCCCCCCCTCCTCCCCACCCTCCCCCCTCCCCTACCACCCCACCCCCCACCTGACCACGCCCCCCCCACCCCTCCCCCCCACCCACCCCCACGCCTCCCCCCTCCCCCCACCTCCTCCCCCCTCCCCACCCCCCCTACCCCCCTACCCCCCCTCCCCACCCCCCCCCTCCCCCCCTCCCCAGCCCTCCCCACCCCCCCACCCCCCCTCCCCACCCCCCCCTCCCCCCCCTCCCCAGCCCCCCCCTACCCCCCACCCCCCCTCCCCACCCCCCCCTCCCCCCCTCCCCAGCCCCCCCTACCCCCCCACCCCCACCCCCCCCCTCCCCACCCCCCCTCCCCACCCCCCCCCTCCCCACCCCCCCCTCCCCCCCACCTTCTAAATGGCTCCGCGCGAATCAGCGCCGCCTGAACCAGCGCCGCGTCCGCGCTCGCGAGCGCCGTTGCCGTGGTGATGCCCCGCAGGAGGAGGAGCCTACGGGCTGTAGCTCCTCCCACTCGCCGCCGGGGGTCCCCGCAAGCCCCGCCCCCTCCGAGGGAGGGGGCGGCCCGGGCGAGCTCGCGCAGGTCACGTGGTGCGCCCAGCGCGAGACGCGACTGCAGCTCTCGCGAGAGCAGCTCCAGGTGCAGCCAGCCCAGGCGCGAGCAGAATGACGTCACCATGCCTGGGGGGTGGGTGGGGGGCGTCACATGCCACGCCCAGAATGACGTCACCATGCCTGGGGGAGGGGGGAAGGTCACGTGCCACGCCCAGAATGACGTCACCATGCCTGGGGGGTGGGTGGGGGGAGGGGTCACATGCCACGCCCAGAATGACGTCACCATGCCTGGGGGAGGGGGGAAGGTCACGTGCCACGCCCAGAATGACGTCACCATGCCTGGGGGGTGGGTGGGGGGAGGGGTCACATGCCACGCCCAGAATGACGTCACCATGCCTGGGGGAGGGGGGAAGGTCACGTGCCACGCCCAGAATGACGTCACCATGCCTGGGGGGTGGGTGGGGGGAGGGGTCACATGCCACGCCCAGAATGACGTCACCATGCCTGGGGGAGGGGGGAAGGTCACGTGCCACGCCCAGAATGACGTCACCATGCCTGGGGGGTGGGTGGGGTCACATGCCACACCCAGAATGACGTCACCATGCCTGGGGGGTGGGTGGGGTCACATGCCACACCCAGAATGACGTCACCATGCCTGGGGGGTGGGTGGGGGTGGGTCACATGCCACGCCCAGAATGACGTCACCATTCCTGGGGTGGGGGGGGTCACATGCCACGCCCAGAATGACGTCACCATGCCTGGGGGGTGGGTGGGGTCACATGCCACACCCAGAATGACGTCACCATGCCTGGGGGGTGGGTGGGGGTGGGTCACATGCCACGCCCAGAATGACGTCACCATTCCTGGGGTGGGGGGGGTCACATGCCACGCCCAGAATGACGTCACCATGACTGGGGTGTGGGGGTCACGTGCCACGCCCAGGTAGGAGCAGAATGACGTCACCATGCCTGCGGGAGGGGGGAAGGTCACATGCCACGCCCAGAATGACGTCACCATGCCTGGGGTGGGTCACGTGCCACGCCCAGGCGGGAGCAGAATGACGTCACCATGCCTGGGGTGCGGGTCACGTGCCACGCCCAGGCGGGAGCAGAATGACGTCACCATGCCTGGGGTGGGTCACGTGCCACGCCCAGCGAGAGAATGACGTCACCATGCCTGGGGGGGGTGGGTGGGAGGGGTCACATGCCACGCCCAGAATGACGTCACCATGCCTGGGGTGGGGTGGGGGAGGTCACGTGCCACACCCAGAATGACGTCACCATGCCTGGGGTGGGGGAGGTCACGTGCCACGCCCAGCGAGAGGAGAATGACGTCACCATGCGTGGGGTGGGGGAGGTCACGTGCCACACGCAGAATGACGTCACCATGCCTGGGGGTGGTGGTGGGGGGTGGGGGGGTGGTGGCGATGTTGGTGACGATGTTGTTGATGTTGTTGATGATGTTGTTGATGTTGATGATGTTGATGATGATGTTGATGTTGATGATGATGTTGATGATGTTGTTGATGTTGATGATGTTGTTGATGTTGATGATGATGTTGATGATGTTGTTGATGTTGATGATGTTGTTGATGTTGATGATGTTGTTGATGTTGATGATGATGTTGATGATGTTGTTGATGTTGATGATGTTGATGATGATGTTGATGTTGTTGATGTTGATGATGATGTTGATGATGTTGATGATGTTGTTGATGTTGATGATGATGTTGATGATGTTGTTGATGTTGATGATGTTGATGATGATGTTGATGTTGATGATGTTGTTGATGTTGATGATGTTGTTGATGTTGATGATGATGTTGATGATGTTGTTGATGTTGATGATGTTGATGATGTTGATGTTGTTGATGTTGATGATGATGTTGATGATGTTGTTGATGTTGATGATGTTGTTGATGTTGATGATGATGTTGATGTTGATGATGTTGATGATGTTGTTGATGTTGTTGATGTTGATGATGATGTTGATGATGTTGTTGATGTTGATGATGTTGATGATGTTGATGATGTTGTTGATGTTGATGATGATGTTGATGTTGTTGATGATGATGTTGATGTTGTTGATGATGATGATGTTGATGATGTTGTTGATGTTGATGATGTTGTTGATGTTGTTGATGTTGATGATGTTGATGATGGTGGTGATGTTGATGATGATGTTGTTGATGATGATGTTGATGTTGTTGATGATGTTGATGTTGTTGATGATGTTGTTGATGTTGATGATGATGTTGATGTTGATGATGTTGTTGATGTTGATGATGTTGTTGATGTTGATGATGATGTTGATGATGTTGTTGATGTTGATGATGTTGTTGATGTTGATGATGTTGTTGATGTTGATGATGATGTTGATGATGTTGTTGATGTTGATGATGTTGATGATGATGTTGATGTTGTTGATGTTGATGATGATGTTGATGATGTTGTTGATGTTGATGATGTTGTTGATGTTGATGATGATGTTGATGATGATGTTGATGATGTTGTTGATGTTGATGATGTTGATGATGATGTTGATGTTGATGATGTTGTTGATGTTGATGATGTTGTTGATGTTGATGATGATGTTGATGATGTTGTTGATGTTGATGATGTTGATGATGTTGATGTTGTTGATGTTGATGATGATGTTGATGATGTTGTTGATGTTGATGATGTTGTTGATGTTGATGATGATGTTGATGATGATGTTGATGTTGATGATGTTGATGATGTTGTTGATGTTGTTGATGTTGATGATGATGTTGATGATGTTGTTGATGTTGATGATGTTGATGATGTTGATGATGTTGTTGATGTTGATGATGATGTTGATGTTGTTGATGATGATGTTGATGTTGTTGATGATGATGATGTTGATGATGTTGTTGATGTTGATGATGTTGTTGATGTTGTTGATGTTGATGATGTTGATGATGGTGGTGATGTTGATGATGATGTTGTTGATGATGATGTTGATGTTGTTGATGATGATGATGTTGTTGATGTTGATGATGTTGATGATGTTGTTGATGTTGATGATGTTGATGTTGATGATGATGTTGATGTTGTTGATGATGATGTTGATGTTGTTGATGATGATGATGTTGATGATGTTGTTGATGTTGATGATGTTGTTGATGTTGTTGATGTTGATGATGTTGATGATGGTGGTGATGTTGATGATGATGTTGTTGATGATGATGTTGATGTTGTTGATGATGATGATGTTGTTGATGTTGATGATGTTGATGATGTTGATGATGGTGGTGATGTTGATGATGATGTTGTTGATGATGATGTTGATGTTGTTGATGATGATGATGTTGTTGATGTTGATGATGTTGATGATGTTGTTGATGTTGTTGATGTTGATGATGTTGATGATGTTGTTGATGTTGTTGATGTTGATGATGATGTTGATGATGTTGTTGATGTTGATGATGTTGATGATGTTGATGTTGTTGATGATGATGATGATGTTGGTGATGATGATGTTGATGTTGGTGATGTTGATGATGATGATGTTGATGATGTTGTTGATGATGTTGTTGATGTTGTTGATGTTGTTGATGATGATGTTGATGTTGTTGATGTTAATGTTGATGTTGTTGATGTTGATGATGTTGATAATGATGTTAATGTTGATATTGTTGATGGTGGTGATGTTAATGTTGTTGATGTTGTTGATGTTGTTGATGTTGTTGATGTTGTTGTTGATGTTGTTGATGTTGTTGATGTTGTTGATGTTGTTGATGATGATGTTGTTGATGTTGTTGATGATGATGTTGATGTTGATGTTGTTGATGTTAATGTTGATGTTGTTGATGTTGTTGATGTTGTTGATGTTGTTGATGTTGTTGTTGATGATGTTGTTGATGTTGTTGATGATGTTGTTGATGTTGTTGATGATGTTGTTGATGTTGTTGATGTTGATGATGTTGTTGATGATGTTGTTGATGTTGATGTTGTTGATGATGTTGTTGATGATGTTGTTGATGATGTTGATGTTGATGATGTTGTTGATGTTGTTGATGTTGTTGATGATGTTGTTGATGATGTTGTTGATGATGTTGATGTTGTTGATGTTGTTGATGTTGATGATGTTGTTGATGATGTTGTTGATGTTGATGTTGTTGATGATGTTGATGTTGATGATGTTGTTGATGATGTTGATGTTGATGATGTTGTTGATGATGTTGATGTTGATGATGTTGTTGATGTTGTTGATGTTGATGATGTTGTTGATGATGTTGTTGATGTTGATGTTGTTGATGATGTTGTTGATGTTGTTGTTGTTGATGATGTTGTTGATGATGTTGTTGATGTTTATGATGTTGATGTTGTTGTTGATGATGTTGTTGATGTTGTTGATGTTGATGATGTTGATGTTGATGTTGTTGATGATGTTGATGTTGATGTTGTTGATGTTGATGATGTTGTTGATGATGTTGATGTTGATGTTGTTGATGTTGATGTTGTTGTTGATGTTGATGTTGATGTTGTTGTTGATGTTGATGTTGTTGTTGATGTTGATGTTCATGTTGTTGATGATGATGTTGTTGATGTTGTTGATGTTGTTGATGATGTTGTTGATGATGATGTTGTTGATGTTGTTGATGTTGTTGATGTTGTTGGTGATGATGTTGATGATGATGTTGTTGATGTTGTTGATGATGTTGTTGATGTTGTTGATGTTGTTGATGATGATGTTGTTGATGTTGTTGATGTTGTTGATGTTGTTGATGTTGTTGATGTTGTTGTTGATGATGTTGTTGATGTTGTTGATGTTGTTGATGATGTTGTTGATGTTGTTGATGATGTTGTTGATGTTGTTGATGATGATTTTGTTGATGTTGTTGATGTTGTTGATGTTGTTGATGTTGTTGATGTTGTTGTTGATGATGTTGATGATGTTGTTGATGTTGTTGATGATGTTGTTGATGATGTTGTTGATGTTGTTGATGATGTTGTTGATGTTGTTGATGATGTTGTTGATGATGATGTTGTTGATGTTGTTGATGTTGTTGATGTTGTTGATGTTGTTGATGTTGTTGTTGATGATGTTGATGATGTTGTTGATGTTGTTGATGTTGTTGTTGATGATGTTGTTGATGTTGTTGATGATGTTGTTGATGTTGTTGATGATGTTGTTGATGTTGTTGATGATGATGTTGTTGATGTTGTTGATGTTGTTGATGTTGTTGATGTTGTTGATGTTGTTGATGATGTTGTTGATGATGTTGTTGATGTTGTTGATGATGTTGTTGATGTTGTTGATGTTGATGATGTTGTTGATGATGTTGTTGATGATGTTGTTGATGATGTTGATGTTGATGATGTTGTTGATGTTGATGTTGTTGATGATGTTGTTGATGATGTTGATGTTGATGATGTTGTTGATGTTGATGATGTTGTTGATGATGTTGATGTTGATGATGTTGTTGATGTTGATGATGTTGTTGATGATGTTGATGTTGATGATGTTGTTGATGTTGATGATGTTGTTGATGATGTTGATGTTGATGATGATGTTGTTGATGATGTTGTTGATGATGTTGATGTTGATGATGTTGTTGATGTTGATGATGTTGTTGATGTTGATGTTGATGATGTTGTTGATGTTGATGTTGATGATGTTGTTGATGATGTTGATGTTGATGATGTTGTTGATGTTGATGATGTTGTTGATGATGTTGATGTTGATGATGTTGTTGATGTTGATGATGTTGATGATGTTGTTGATGTTGATGATGTTGTTGATGATGTTGATGTTGATGATGTTGTTGATGTTGATGATGTTGTTGATGTTGTTGATGTTGATGATGTTGTTGATGATGTTGTTGATGTTGATGTTGTTGATGATGTTGTTGATGTTGTTGATGTTGATGATGTTGTTGATGATGTTGTTGATGTTGTTGATGATGTTGTTGATGATGTTGATGTTGATGTTGTTGATGTTGATGTTGTTGTTGATGTTGATGTTGTTGATGTTGTTGATGATGTTGTTGATGATGATGTTGTTGATGTTGTTGATGTTGTTGATGATGATGATGATGTTGATGATGTTGTTGATGTTGATGTTGTTGATGTTCATGTTGTTGATGATGATGTTGTTGATGATGTTGTTGTTGATGTTGATGTTGTTGATGTTGTTGATGTTGTTGATGTTGTTGATGATGTTGTTGATGATGTTGTTGATGATGATGTTGTTGATGTTGTTGATGTTCATGTTGTTGATGATGATGTTGTTGATGTTGTTGATGTTGTTGATGATGTTGTTGATGATGTTGTTGATGATGTTGTTGATGATGTTGTTGTTGATGATGTTGATGTTGTTGGTGATGATGTTGATGATGATGATGTTGTTGATGTTGTTGATGTTGTTGATGATGATGTTGTTGATGTTGTTGATGTTGTTGATGTTGTTGATGTTGATGTTGTTGATGATGATGTTGTTGATGTTGTTGATGTTGTTGATGTTCTACTGACCGGCGTAGGTGGTGGTTGATCGCTGCAGCGCCTGCAGCTGCCCCCGCGTCAGCCTGAACTTGTGGGCCACGTCCATCAGCGGCACCTCGCACAGGAGGTCAAACAGCGCCAGGCTCGTGTAGAACCTACACACACACAGACACACACACAGACACACACACAGACACACACACACACAGACACACACACAAACACAGACACACAGACACACACAGAGACACACACAGAGACACACACAGAGACACACACACAGACACACACACAGACACACACACACAGACACACACACAAACACAGATACACACACACAGAGACACACACACAGACACACACACAGACACACACACACAGACACACAGACACCTCGCACAGGAGGTCAAACAGCGCCAGGCTCGTGTAGAACCTACACACACACACACATAGATACACACACACAGACACAGACACACACAGACACACACACACAGTGACACACACACACAGTGACACACACACACAGTGACACACACACACACAGTGACACACAGACACCTCGCACAGGAGGTCAAACAGCGCCAGGCTCGTGTAGAACCTGCACACACACAGTCAGATATACACACACAGACACACACACACAGACACACAGACACACAGTGACACACACACAGACACACACACAGACACACACACACACATACATAGATAGATACACACACAGACACACACACAGACACACACACACACAGACACACACACAGACACACACACAGACACACACACAGACACACACACACACAGACACACACACAAACACAGACACACAGACACACACAGAGACACACACAGAGACACACACAGAGACACACACACAGACACACACACAGACACACACACAGACACACACACACAGACACACACACAAACACAGATACACACACACAGAGACACACACACAGACACACACACAGACACACACACACAGACACACAGACACCTCGCACAGGAGGTCAAACAGCGCCAGGCTCGTGTAGAACCTACACACACACACATAGATACACACACACAGACACAGACACACACAGACACACACAGACACAGTGACACACACACACAGTGACACACTGACACACAGACACAGACACACACACAGACACACACACACAGACACACACACACATAGACACACAGACACACACAGTGACACACACACACAGTGACACATAGACACCTCGCACAGGAGGTCAAACAGCGCCAGGCTCGTGTAGAACCTACACACACACACAGACACACACACACAGACACACACACACAGACACACACACACAGGAGGTCAAACAGCGCCAGGCTCGTGTAGAACCTACACACACACAGACACACACACAGACACAGATACACAGACACACACAGAGACACACACACAGACACACACAGACACACACACAGACACAAACACAGATACACAGACACACACAGAGACACACACACAGACACACACACAGAGACACACACACACAGAGACACACACACAGACACACACACAGACACACACACACAGACACATAGACACACAGATACACACACACACACATAGATACACACAGACACACACAGACACACATAGATACACACACAGATAGATACACACACACACAGATAGATAGATACACAGACACACACACAGATACACACAGAGACACACACACAGAGACACACACACACACAGACACCTCACACAGGAGGTCAAACAGCGCCAGGCTCGTGTAGAACCTACACACAGACACACACACATAGACACACACACACACACAGACACACAACAACAACAACCGCCATTCGCCACTAAGTGGCGGTGACGTCACCACGACGCTTGTGCCAGGCCAAGTGCACCTTGAGGCTGCCACGTGAAGTGTTGAACGCCCGCTGGCAGGAGGAGGTCACGGGGCAGACCCAGCAGGTGCCACGGGTCGACTGACTGAGATGACCGAGATGACTGGCTGATGCACCACCTGTGCCCCCTACTGTACCAACTCGCTGTGCTTTAGCCACCCGGCGCTCCGCTCGTTGTTGTGAGCGTCGCTCCTCCGCCCTCCGTTGTTGTTGGAGGGCGACTGCCTCCAACTGCCCAGTAGCGTCCTTCACGAGCCTCCTCCACTGAGGCCGATCTTGACACCGCTGGTACCAGTCATCGGCAAGTCCACTCAGCTCCACGTCCTCCTGTACCACATCACTCCATCTCTTCTCTAGCCCGTGCCGCGCCCGTTTAGCCCCCTCGATCCGGCCGAACAAAAGCTGTTTAGGCATGCGGTGGCTGGGCATGCGGGCTACATGACCCAGCCAACGCAGCCTTGCCTGCCGGAGGAGCTCACTGATGGGACTTTGCCCAGATCTTTCAAGGACTTGTGAGCTCCTCACACAATCCAGCCTGGTTAAACCCAGGATGGATCGTAGGCAGGCCAGCCTAAATGTTTCCAACCGGCGAAGATGCTCCACTAGGGGGGTCCACGTTTCGCAAGCGTAGAGAAGGGAGGGAATGACCGTGGCCGAGAAGACCTGAAGCTTCGTGCGGAGCGACAGACCAGGTAGCTTCCACACAGCAGCGTTACGCAACCGATGAAAAGATATTGCCGCTCGACTGATTCGGAGTGAGACCTCTGCTGATAAACTGGAGTCGGTCATGAGCACACTGCCCAGGTATGGGAAACTCTCCACTCTCTCCACTACTGCCCCATCACCGATTGGGAGTTGTGGGGGTGGAGTGTCCGATGGTACAAAATACCCAGGCAGGTGCTTACACACTGACACACACACACAGTGACACACACACACACAGTGACACACACACAGTGACACACACACAGTGATACACACAGTGACACACACACACAGTGACACACACACACAGTGACACACACACACACAGTGACACACACACAGTGACACACACACACAGTGACACACACACACAGTGACACACACACACACACAGTGACACACACACACACACAGTGACACACACACACACACAGTGACACACACACACACACACAGTGACACACACACACACACAGTGACACACACACACACACAGTGACACACACACACACACAGTGACACACACACACACACAGTGACACACACACACACAGTGACACACACACACACAGTGACACACACACAGTGACACACACACACAGTGACACACACACACAGTGACACACACACACACAGTGACACACACACACACACAGTGACACACACACAGTGACACACACACACAGTGACACACACACACAGTGACACACACACACACAGTGACACACACACAGTGACACACACACACACAGTGACACACACACACACAGTGACACACACACAGTGACACACACACACAGTGACACACACACACAGTGACACACACACACAGTGACACACACACAGTGACACACACACAGTGACACACACACACAGTGACACACACACACAGTGACACACACACACAGTGACACACACACACACAGTGACACACACACACACAGTGACACACACACACACAGTGACACACACACAGTGACACACACACAGTGACACACACACAGTGACACACACACAGTGACACACACACAGTGACACACACAGTGACACACACAGTGACACACACACAGTGACACACACACACACAGTGACACACACACACACAGTGACACACACACACAGTGACACACACACACAGTGACACACACAGTGACACACACACAGTGACACACACACAGTGACACACACACAGTGACACACACACACACAGTGACACACACACAGTGACACACACACAGTGACACACCACACAGTGACACACACACACACAGTGACACACACACAGTGACACACACACACAGTGACACACACACAGTGACACACACACAGTGACACACACACACACAGTGACACACACACAGTGACACACACACACAGTGACACACAGTGACACACACACAGTGACACACACACACACACAGTGACACACACACAGTGACACACACACACACAGTGACACACACACAGTGACACACACACACACAGTGACACACACACACAGTGACACACACACACACAGTGACACACACACACAGTGACACACACACACAGTGACACACACACACAGTGACACACACACAGTGACACACACACACAGTGACACACACAGTGACACACACACAGTGACACACACACACAGTGACACACACACACAGTGACACACACACAGTGACACACACAGTGACACACACACAGTGACACACACACACAGTGACACACACACAGTGACACACACAGTGACACACACACAGTGACACACACACACACAGTGACACACACACAGTGACACACACACAGTGACACACACACACAGTGACACACACACACAGTGACACACACACACAGTGACACACACACAGTGACACACACACAGTGACACACACACACACAGTGACACACACACACAGTGACACACACACAGTGACACACACACAGTGACACACACACACACACAGTGACACACACACACAGTGACACACACACAGTGACACACACACAGTGACACACACACAGTGACACACACACACACCTCTTGTGAATGCTCAGCATCCGTTCCACGTCTCCCTCGGCCCCTCCCCCCTCGCCCGTAGCTCCTCCCCCTTTCCTCGTAGCTCCTCCCCCCACGCCCGTAGCTCCTCCCCCACGCCCATAGCTCCTCCCCCTTCCCTCGTAGCTCCTCCCCCCACGCCCGTAGCTCCTCCCCCCGAGCTCCTAGCTCCTCCCCCCGCGACCTTGGCCTTTCGTGACGGCCTGGGGTCTGCGTTGGTACTTGCGGCCCTCCAGAGGAAGGCCTCAGAGACCCCGACGAGGGCGCCGACCCTCCGGGTGGCCGCGGGCAGCGTGCTCCACAGGGAGAGGAAGGAGCGCCAGTCCAGGGAGCCCACGTCGCAGTTCAGAGGGGTCACCTAGGGTGGTGGGGGGTGGGTGGGTGGGTGGGTGAGTGGGTGGGTGGGGGGGTGGGTGGGTGGGTGGGTGAGTGAGTCCAGGGAGCCCACGTCGCAGTTCAGAGGGGTCACCTGGGATGGTGGGGGGTGGGTGGGTGGGGGGGTGAGTGGGTGAGTGGGTGGGTGAGTGGGTGGGTGGGTGGGGGGGTGGGTGGGTGAGTGGTGGGGTGGGGGTGGGGGGGAGGGTGGGTGAGTGAGCCCAGGGAGCCCACGTCGCAGTTCAGAGGGGTCACCTGGGATGGTGGGGGGTGGGTGAGTGGGTGGGTGGGTGGGTGAGTGAGTGGGTGAGTGAGTGGGTGGGTGGGTGGGTGGGGGGGAGGGTGGGTGAGTGAGTCCAGGGAGCCCACGTCGCAGTTCAGAGGGGTCACCTGGGGTGGTGGGGGGTGGGTGGGTGGGTGAGTGAGTGGGTGAGTGGGTGGGTGAGTGGGTGGGTGGGTGGGGGGGAGGTGGGGGGGTGGGTGGGGGGGAGGGGGGGTGGGTGGGTGGGGGGGAGGGTGGGTGGGTGGGTGGGTGGGTGGGTGGGCGGGTGGGTGAGTGGGTGAGTGGGTGGGTGGGTGAGTGGGTGGGTGAGTGGGAGGGTGGGTGGGTGAGTGGGTGGGTGGGTGGGGGGGAGGGTGGGTGGGGGGGAGGGTGGGTGGGTGGGGGGGAGGGTGGGTGGGTGGGGGGGAGGGTTGGTGGGTGAGTGGGTGGGTGAGTGAGCGAGCGAGCGGGCGAGCGAGCGGGTGAGCGGGTGAGCGGTTGGGAGGCTGAGTGAGTGAGTGAGTGGGTGAGTGAGCGAGCGAGCGAGCGAGCGAGCGAGTGTGCGAGCGAGCGTGTGAGCGAGCGAGCGGGGTGAGCGGTTGGGAGGCTGAGTGAGTGAGCGAGTGGGTGAGTGAGCGAGCGAGCGAGCGGGTGAGCGAGCGTGTGAGCGAGCGGGTGAGCGAGCGAGCGGGCGAGCGAGCGGGTGAGCGGGTGAGCGGTTGGGAGGCTGAGTGAGTGAGTGAGTGGGTGAGTGAGCGAGTGTGCGAGCGAGCGTGTGAGCGAGCGGGTGAGCAAGCGTGTGAGCGAGCGGGTGAGCGAGCGAGCGGGCGAGCGAGCGAGCGAGCGGTTGGGATGCTGAGTGAGTGAGTGAGTGGGTGAGTGGGTCTGTGAGTGGGTGGGTGGTTGGGAGACGAGTGAGTGTGTGAGTGTGAGTGTGTGAGCGAGCGAGTGTGTGTGTGAGTGAGTGTGTGGGTGACTGAGTGAGTGAGCGAGCGGGTGACTGACTGACTGACTGAGTGAGTGAGCGAGTGGGTGACTGACTGACTGACTGAGTGAGTGAGTGAGCGAGCGTGCGGGTGAGCACCAGGTAGAGGAGGTGGAGGTCTGTGTCGAGGGCGACAGCCTCCAGGCCTCGCTCCAAGTCCCGGAATACGGCGACAGCGTCGGGGGGGCTCATGCTGCTCGCCACAGCCGCACGGCCCAGCGGGGAGCCAACAAAGAACTCACCTACACACACACACAGACACACACACAGACACACACACACAGACACACACACAGTGACACACACAGACACACACACACAGTGACACACACAGACACACACACACAGTGACACACACACACAGACACACACACAGACACACAGACACACACACAGACACACACAGACACACACACAGACACACACACACAGACACACACACACACACAGTCACACACACACACACAGTGACACACACAGTGACACACACACAGACACACACAGACACACACAGTGAGACACACACACAGACACACACACAGACACACACAGACACACAGACACACACACACAGTGACACACACACACAGACACACACACACACAGTGACACACACACAGACACACACACAGACACACACAGTGACACACACACAGACACACACACAGACACACACACAGTGACACACACACAGACACACACACACACAGACACACACAGACACACACACAGACACACAGACACACACACAGACACACACAGACACACAGACACACAGACACACACAGTGACACACATACAGACACACACACACAGACACACACACAGACACACACACAGACACACACACACACAGTGACACACACACACAGACACACACAGACACACACACAGACAGTGACACACACACACACAGACACACACACAGACAGTGACACACACACACAGACACACACACACAGTGACACACACACAGTGACACACACACACAGACACACACACGCAGACACACACACACAGTGACACACACAGTGACACACACACACACACAGTGACACACACACACACACAGTGACACACACAGACACACACACAGACACACACACAGACACACAGATACAGACACAGACACACACACAGTGACACACAGACACACAGACACACACACAGTGACACACACACACACAGACACACACACAGACACACAGAGACACACACAGACAAAGTGACACACACAGACACACACACAGACACACAGTGAGTGAGTGGTGAGTGAGTGAGTTGGTGAGTGAGTGAGTGAGTGGGTGAGTGAGTGACTGACTGAGTGAGTGAGTGAGTTGGTGAGTGAGTGAGTGACTGACTGAGTGAGTGACTGAGTGAGTGACTGAGTGACTCATTGAGTGAGTGAGTGGGTGAGTGAGTGAGTTGGTGAGTGAGTGAGTGAGTGGTGAGTGAGTGGGTGAGTGAGTGAGTGACTGATGAGTGAGTGACTGAGTGAGTGAGTGACTGAGTGAGTGAGTGACTGAGTGACTGATGAGTGAGTGACTGATGAGTGAGTGACTGAGTGAGTGACTGAGTTGGTGAGTGAGTGGTGAGTGAGTGGTGAGTGAGTGACTGAGTGAGTGACTGAGTGAGTGGTGAGTGAGTGAGTGAGTGACTGAGTGAGTGAGTGACTGACTGACTGAGTGAGTGAGTGAGTGACTGAGTGAGTGAGTGAGTGACTGAGTGAGTGAGTGACTGAGTGAGTGAGTGACTGACTGAGTGAGTGAGTGACTGAGTGAGTGAGTGACTGACTGAGTGGGTGACTAAGTGGGTGACTAAGTGGGTGAGTGAGTTGGTGAGTGAGTGGTGAGTGAGTGGGTGACTAAGTGGGTGAGTGAGTGGTGAGTGAGTTGGTGAGTGAGTGGTGAGTGAGTGGTGAGTGAGTGACTGAGTGAGTGAGTGAGTGGTGAGTGAGTGAGTGAGTGACTGAGTGAGTGACTGACTGACTGAGTGAGTGAGTGACTGAGTGGGTGAGTGAGTGAGTGACTGAGTGGGTGACTAAGTGGGTGAGTGAGTGGGTGAGTTGGTGAGTGAGTGACTGAGTGGGTGACTGAGTGGGTGAGTGAGTTGGTGAGTGAGTGGGTGACTAAGTGGGTGAGTGAGTGGGTGACTAAGTGGGTGAGTGAGTGGGTGACTAAGTGGGTGAGTGAGTGGTGCGTGAGTTGGTGAGTGAGTGGTGAGTGAGTGAGTTGGTGAGTGGGTGAGTGACTGAGTGACTGAGTGGGTGACTGAGTGGGTGACTGAGTGACTGAGTGAGTGACTGAGTGAGTGAGTGACTGAGTGACTGACTGACTGAGTGAGTGGGTGAGTGACTGAGTGAGTGACTGAGTGAGTGGGTGACTGAGTGAGTGAGTGACTGAGTGAGTGAGTGGGTGAGTGAGTGAGTGAGTGACTGAGTGAGTGACTGAGTGAGTGAGTGGGTGACTGAGTGACTGACTAAGTGGGTGAGTGACTGACTGACTGAGTGAGTGGTGAGTGACTGAGTGAGTGGGTGACTAAGTGGGTGAATGAGTGAGTGGTGAGTGAGTGGGTGAGTGACTGACTGAGTGAGTTGGTGAGTGAGTGGGTGAGTGAATGACTGAGTGACTGAATGAGCGAGTGAGCGAGCGAGTGATTGACTGAGTGAGTGGGTGAGTGAGTGGGTGAGTGAGTGAGTGACTGAGTGAGTGACTGAGTGAGTGAGTGGGTGACTGAGTGACTGACTAAGTGGGTGAGTGAGTGACTGACTGACTGAGTGAGTGGTGAGTGACTGAGTGAGTGGGTGACTAAGTGGGTGAATGAGTGAGTGGTGAGTGAGTGGGTGAGTGACTGACTGAGTGAGTTGGTGAGTGAGTGGGTGACTGAGTGAGTGACTGAGTGAGTGAGTGACTGAGTGAGTGACTGAGTGAGTGACTGAGTGAGTGAGTGAGTGGTGAGTGAGTGGGTGACTAAGTGGGTGACTAAGTGGGTGAGTGAGTGGTGAGTGAGCCTCACCTCCATCCCCTGTGGCTCTCGTCACAAATTCGTTCTCCTCCAAGTAGCAGAGGGAGTGGCACAGCACTTCCATCACCGCGTCACTCAGCATGACTCCTCCCCCTCGGACCGAGGCTCCTCCCACTTTCGTCGAGGCTCCGCCCACTTTGACAGAGTCCCCGCCTGCTTCGACAGAGTCTCCGCCCACTTTGACCGAGGCTCCGCCCACTTTGACCGAGGCTCCGCCCACTTGGACCGAGGTTCCTCCCACTTTGGCCGAGGCTCCGCCAACAACGGACGAGGCTCCGCCCACTTTGACCGAGGCTCCGCCCACAACGGACGAGGCTCCGCCCACTTTGACCGAGGCTCCGCCCACAATGGCTGAGTCTCCGCCCCTTCTAGCTATTAATCTGCCCCTTTCTCCACCACCACCATCACAACCACCACCACCGCCAACACCACCAACACCACCATTACCACCCTCACAACCACCATCACCGCCACCACAACCACCACCACCCTCACCGCCACCACCATCACCACCACCATCACCACCACCACCCTCACCACCACCACCCTCACCACCCTCACCACCACCACCGCCACCACCACCACCGCCACCACCACCCTCACCACCACCACCGCCACCACCACCACCACCCTCACCACCACCACCCTCACCACCACGACCGCCACCACCGCCAGGCGGGGCGAGGTTTGCAGCGAGTGTGTGCGAGACGTAGCGCTGCAAGTTGGCGATCGTGTTAGACACTCCGCCCACTATCACCTGCGGAGACACGGAGAGGCAGTGTACAGTGTAGTGTATAGTGTAGTGTATAGTGTAGTGTATAGTGTAGTGTATAGTGTAGTGTATAGTGTAGTGTGTAGTGTAGTGTATAGTGTAGTGTATAGTGTAGTGTGTAGTGTAGTGTATAGTGTATAGTGTAGTGTAGTGTATAGTGTAGTGTATAGTGTAGTGTATAGTGTAGTGTGTAGTGTATAGTGTAGTGTATAGTGTAGTGTGTAGTGTGTAGTGTATAGTGTAGTGTATAGTGTAGTGTATAGTGTAGTGTAGTGTATAGTGTAGTGTATAGTGTAGTGTAGTGTATAGTGTAGTGTATAGTGTAGTGTGTAGTGTGTAGTGTATAGTGTAGTGTATAGTGTAGTGTGTATAGTGTAGTGTATAGTGTAGTGTATAGTGTAGTGTATAGTGTATAGTGTAGTGTATAGTGTAGTGTATAGTGTAGTGTGTAGTGTAGTGTATAGTGTAGTGTATAGTGTAGTGTATAGTGTAGTGTATAGTGTAGTGTATAGTGTAGTGTGTAGTGTAGTGTGTAGTGTAGTGTGTAGTGTAGTGTATAGTGTAGTGTATAGTGTAGTGTATAGTGTAGTGTGTAGTGTATAGTGTAGTGTGTAGTGTATAGTGTAGTGTATAGTGGAGTGTATAGTGTAGTGTGTAGTGTAGTGTGTAGTGTAGTGTGTAGTGTAGTGTGTAGTGTATAGTGTAGTGTATAGTGTAGTGTATAGTGTAGTGTATAGTGTAGTGTGTAGTATAGTGTAGTGTATAGTGTAGTGTATAGTGTAGTGTATAGTGTAGTGTATAGTGTAGTGTATAGTGTAGTGTGTAGTGTAGTGTATAGTGTAGTGTATAGTGTAGTGTGTAGTGTATAGTGTAGTGTATAGTGTAGTGTACAGTGTAGTGTACAGTGTAGTGTATAGTGTAGTGTGTAGTGTATAGTTTAGTGTGTAGTGTATAGTGTAGTGTATAGTGTAGTGTATAGTGTAGTGTATAGTGTAGTGTATAGTGTAGTGTATAGTGTAGTGTGTAGTGTAGTGTGTAGTGTAGTGTATAGTGTAGTGTATAGTGTAGTGTATAGTGTAGTGTATAGTGTAGTGTATAGTGTAGTGTATAGTGTAGTGTGTAGTGTAGTGTATAGTGTAGTGTGTAGTGTAGTGTATAGTGTAGTGTATAGTGTAGTGTATAGTGTAGTGTATAGTGTAGTGTATAGTGTAGTGTAGTGTGTAGTGTATAGTGTAGTGTATAGTGTAGTGTACAGTGTAGTGTAGTGTATAGTGTAGTGTATAGTGTAGTGTATAGTGTAGTGTGTAGTGTATAGTGTAGTGTACAGTGTAGTGTATAGTGTAGTGTATAGTGTAGTTTGTAGTGTAGTGTGTAGTGTAGTGTATAGTGTAGTGTATAGTGTATAGTGTAGTGTATAGTGTAGTGTATAGTGTATAGTGTAGTGTATAGTGTAGTGTATAGTGTATAGTGTAGTGTATAGTGTATAGTGTAGTGTATAGTGTATAGTGTAGTGTACAGTGTAGTGTAGTGTGTAGTGTAGTGTATAGTGTAGTGTATAGTGTAGTGTAGTGTGTAGTGTAGTGTGTAGTGTAGTGTGTAGTGTATAGTGTAGTGTATAGTGTAGTGTGTAGTGTAGTGTGTAGTGTAGTGTGTAGTGTAGTGTGTAGTGTATAGTGTAGTGTATAGTGTAGTGTGTAGTGTATAGTGTAGTGTATAGTGTAGTGTATAGTGTAGTGTATAGTGTAGTGTATAGTGTAGTGTGTAGTGTAGTGTATAGTGTAGTGTATAGTGTATAGTGTAGTGTATAGTGTAGTGTATAGTGTAGTGTATAGTGTAGTGTGTAGTGTAGTGTATAGTGTAGTGTATAGTGTAGTGTATAGTGTAGTGTGTAGTGTAGTGTATAGTGTAGTGTATAGTGTAGTGTACAGTGTAGTGTATAGTGTATAGTGTAGTGTATAGTGTAGTGTGTAGTGTATAGTGTAGTGTAGTGTGTAGTGTATAGTGTAGTGTATAGTGTAGTGTACAGTGTAGTGTAGTGTATAGTGTAGTGTATAGTGTAGTGTATAGTGTAGTGTATAGTGTAGTGTGTAGTGTAGTGTATAGTGTAGTGTACAGTGTAGTGTATAGTGTAGTGTATAGTGTAGTTTGTAGTGTAGTGTGTAGTGTAGTGTATAGTGTAGTGTATAGTGTAGTGTATAGTGTAGTGTATAGTGTAGTGTATAGTGTATAGTGTAGTGTATAGTGTAGTGTATAGTGTAGTGTGTAGTGTAGTGTATAGTGTAGTGTATAGTGTAGTGTACAGTGTAGTGTAGTGTATAGTGTAGTGTATAGTGTAGTTTGTAGTGTAGTGTGTAGTGTAGTGTATAGTGTAGTGTATAGTGTAGTTTGTAGTGTAGTGTAGTGTATAGTGTAGTGTATAGTGTAGTGTGTAGTGTAGAGTGTAGTGTAGAGTGTATAGTGTAGTGTGTAGTGTAGAGTGTATAGTGTAGTGTGTAGTGTAGAGTGTAGTGTATAGTGTAGTGTAGAGTGTATAGTGTAGTGTGTAGTGTAGAGTGTATAGTGTAGTGTATAGTGTAGTGTAGAGTGTATAGTGTAGTGTATAGTGTAGTGTAGAGTGTAGTGTAGAGTGTAGTGTATAGTGTAGTGTATAGTGTAGTGTATAGTGTAGTGTGTAGTGTAGAGTGTAGTGTAGAGTGTAGTGTATAGTGTAGTGTAGAGTGTATAGTGTAGTGTGTAGTGTAGAGTGTATAGTGTAGTGTATAGTGTAGTGTATAGTGTAGTGTGTAGTGTAGAGTGTAGTGTATAGTGTAGTGTGTAGTGTAGTGTGTAGTGTAGAGTGTAGTGTAGAGTGTAGTGTATAGTGTAGTGTATAGTGTAGTGTGTAGTGTGTAGTGTAGTGTAGTGTGTAGTGTATAGTGTAGTGTATAGTGTAGTGTATAGTGTAGTGTGTAGTAGTGTATAGTGTAGTGTATAGTGTAGTGTATAGTGTAGTGTGTAGTAGTGTATAGTGTAGTGTGTAGTGTAGAGTGTAGTGTATAGTGTAGTGTATAGTGTATAGTGTAGTGTATAGTGTAGTGTATAGTGTAGTGTGTAGTAGTGTATAGTGTAGTGTATAGTAGTGTATAGTGTAGTGTATAGTGTAGTGTATAGTAGTGTATAGTGTAGTGTATAGTGTAGTGTATAGTGTAGTGTATAGTAGTGTAGTGTATAGTAGTGTATAGTGTAGTGTATAGTGTAGTGTATAGTGTAGTGTATAGTGTAGTGTATAGTGTAGTGTATAGTAGTGTAGTGTATAGTAGTGTATAGTGTAGTGTATAGTGTAGTGTATAGTGTAGTGTATAGTGTAGTGTAGTGTGTAGTGTAGTGTATAGTAGTGTATAGTGTAGTGTATAGTGTAGTGTATAGTGTAGTGTACAGTGTAGTGTATAGTAGTGTATAGTGTAGTGTATAGTGTAGTGTATAGTGTAGTGTACAGTGTAGTGTATAGTGTAGTGTGTAGTGTAGTGTATAGTGTAGTGTATAGTGTAGTGTAATGTGTAGTGTATAGTGTAGTGTATAGTGTAGTGTATAGCGTAGTGTGTAGTGTAGTGTGTAGTGTAGTGTATAGTGTAGTGTATAGTGTAGTGTACAGTGTAGTGTATAGTGTAGTGTGTAGTGTATAGTGTAGTGTATAGTGTAGTGTATAGTGTAGTGTAGTGTATAGTGTAGTGTGTAGTGTAGTGTGTAGTGTAGTTTGTAGTGTAGTGTGTAGTGTATAGTGTAGTGTATAGTGTAGTGTATAGTGTAGTGTAGAGTGTAGTGTATAGTGTAGTGTATAGTGTAGTGTATAGTGTAGTGTAGTGTATAGTGTAGTGTGTAGTGTAGTGTATAGTGTAGTTTGTAGTGTAGTGTGTAGTGTATAGTGTAGTGTATAGTGTAGTGTAGAGTGTAGTGTAGAGTGTAGTGTATAGTGTAGTGTATAGTGTAGTGTGTAGTGTAGTGTAGAGTGTAGTGTATAGTGTAGTGTATAGTGTAGTGTATAGTGTAGTGTGTAGTGTAGTGTGTAGTGTAGAGTGTAGTGTATAGTGTAGTGTATAGTGTAGTGTATAGTGTAGTGTATAGTGTAGTGTGTAGTGTAGTGTATAGTGTAGTGTATAGTGTAGTGTATAGTGTAGTGTATAGTGTAGTGTATAGTAGTGTATAGTGTAGTGTATAGTAGTGTATAGTGTAGTGTAGTGTATAGTGTAGTGTATAGTAGTGTATAGTGTAGTGTATAGTGTAGTGTATAGTGTAGTGTATAGTGTAGTGTATAGTAGTGTATAGTGTAGTGTATAGTAGTGTATAGTGTAGTGTAGTGTGTAGTGTAGTGTATAGTAGTGTATAGTGTAGTGTATAGTGTAGTGTATAGTGTAGTGTATAGTAGTGTATAGTGTAGTGTATAGTAGTGTATAGTGTAGTGTATAGTAGTGTATAGTGTAGTGTATAGTAGTGTATAGTGTAGTGTATAGTGTAGTGTGTAGTGTAGTGTGTAATGTAGTGTATAGTGTAGTGTACAGTGTAGTGTATAGTAGTGTATAGTGTAGTGTACAGTGTAGTGTATAGTGTAGTGTATAGTAGTGTATAGTGTAGTGTATAGTGTAGTGTATAGTGTGTAGTGTATAGTGTGTAGTGTATAGTATATAGTGTAGTGTACAGTGTAGTGTATAGTGTAGTGTATAGTGTAGTGTATAGTGTAGTGTATAGTGTAGTGTAGTGTATAGTGTAGTGTGTAGTGTAGTGTATAGTGTAGTGTATAGTGTAGTGTGTAGTGTAGTGTATAGTGTAGTATATAGTGTAGTGTATAGTGTAGTGTATAGTGTAGTGTATAGTGTAGTGTATAGTGTAGTGTATAGTGTAGTATATAGTGTAGTGTATAGTGTAGTGTGTAGTGTAGTGTGTAGTGTATAGTGTAGTGTATAGTGTAGTGTGTAGTGTATAGTGTAGTGTGTAGTGTATAGTGTAGTGTATAGTGTAGTGTGTAGTGTAGTGTATAGTGTAGTATATAGTGTAGTGTATAGTGTAGTGTATAGTGTAGTGTATAGTGTAGTGTATAGTGTAGTGTATAGTGTAGTGTGTAGTGTATAGTGTAGTGTATAGTGTAGTGTGTAGTGTATAGTGTAGTGTGTAGTGTAGTGTATAGTGTAGTGTGTAGTGTATAGTGTAGTGTGTAGTGTAGTGTATAGTGTAGTGTGTAGTGTATAGTGTAGTGTGTAGTGTGTAGTGTATAGTGTAGTGTATAGTGTAGTGTGTAGTGTATAGTGTAGTGTGTAGTGTAGTGTATAGTGTAGTGTATAGTGTAGTGTATAGTGTAGTGTATAGTGTAGTGTAGTGTATAGTGTAGTGTATAGTGTAGTGTGTAGTGTAGTGTGTAGTGTATAGTTTAGTGTATAGTGTAGTGTATAGTGTAGTGTATAGTGTAGTGTATAGTGTAGTGTATAGTGTAGTGTATAGTATAGTGTAGTGTATAGTGTAGTGTATAGTGTATAGTGTAGTGTATAGTGTAGTGTGTAGTGTAGTGTGTAGTGTAGTGTGTAGTGTATAGTATAGTGTATAGTGTAGTGTATAGTATAGTGTATAGTGTAGTGTATAGTGTAGTGTATAGTGTAGTGTATAGTGTATAGTGTAGTGTATAGTGTAGTGTGTAGTGTAGTGTGTAGTATAGTGTATAGTGTAGTGTATAGTGTAGTGTATAGTGTATAGTGTAGTGTATAGTATAGTGTAGTGTATAGTGTAGTGTATAGTGTAGTGTGTAGTATAGTGTAGTGTATAGTGTAGTGTATAGTGTAGTGTATAGTATAGTGTAGTGTATAGTGTAGTGTATAGTGTAGTGTGTAGTATAGTGTAGTGTATAGTGTAGTGTATAGTGTAGTGTATAGTGTATAGTGTAGTGTAGTGTGTAGTGTAGTGTGTAGTGTAGTGTATAGTGTAGTGTATAGTGTATAGTGTAGTGTGTAGTGTAGTGTATAGTGTAGTGTATAGTGTAGTGTATAGTGTAGTGTGTAGTGTAGTGTAGTGTATAGTGTATAGTGTAGTGTATAGTGTAGTGTATAGTGTATAGTGTAGTGTATAGTGTAGTGTAGTGTATAGTGTAGTGTGTAGTGTAGTGTATAGTGTAGTGTATAGTGTAGTGTGTAGTGTAGTGTAGTGTATAGTGTAGTGTGTAGTGTAGTGTGTAGTGTAGTGTATAGTGTAGTGTATAGTGTAGTGTGTAGTGTAGTGTATAGTGTAGTGTATAGTGTAGTGTATAGTGTAGTGTAGTGTATAGTGTAGTGTGTAGTGTAGTGTGTAGTGTGTAGTGTAGTGTGTAGTGTATAGTGTAGTGTATAGTGTATAGTGTAGTGTATAGTGTAGTGTATAGTGTAGTGTGTAGTGTAGTGTGTAGTGTATAGTGTAGTGTATAGTGTAGTGTATAGTGTAGTGTATAGTGTAGTGTATAGTGTAGAGTGTAGTGTATAGTGTAGTGTATAGTGTATAGTGTAGTGTATAGTGTAGTGTATAGTGTAGTGTAGTGTATAGTGTAGTGTGTAGTGTAGTGTGTAGTGTATAGTGTAGTGTGTAGTGTAGTGTATAGTGTAGTGTGTAGTGTATAGTGTAGTGTATAGTGTAGTGTATAGTGTAGTGTATAGTGTAGTGTATAGTGTGTAGTGTAGTGTGTAGTGTAGTGTATAGTGTAGTGTATAGTGTAGTGTATAGTGTAGTGTATAGTGTAGTGTATAGTGTAGTGTGTAGTGTCTAGTGTAGTGTATAGTGTGTAGTGTAGTGTGTAGTGTAGTGTATAGTGTAGTGTATAGTGTAGTGTATAGTGTATAGTGTAGTGTAGTGTATAGTGTATAGTGTAGTGTATAGTGTAGTGTATAGTGTAGTGTATAGTGTAGTGTACCTCTAGCAGTGCACGTGACATGTGTATGCTGGTTCCCTGTCCCGGCTGTCCCAGGAGGCAGCTGTGGACAGGTCGATGGGCTCCAGCGACAAGTCCCAGAGCTCGACTCAGCTCGGAGGGAGCGCACAGCAAAAAACTCTCTCCTGGGGCACGCACACACAGACACACACACAGACACACAGACACACACACAGACACACACAGACACACACACACAGACAGAGAGACACACAGACACACACACAGACAGAGAGACACACAGACACACACACAGACACACACACACAGACAGAGAGACACACAGACACACACACAGACACACACACAGACACACACAGACACACACACAGACACACACACAGACACACACACAGAGACACACACAGAGACACACACAGACACACACACAGACAGAGAGACACACAGACACACACACAGTGAGACACACACAGACACGCACACAGACACACACACAGACACACACACAGACACACACACAGACACACACACAGACACACACACAGAGACAGACACAGAGACAGACACAGAGACACACACAGACACACACACAGACACACACACACACACAACAACAACAACAACAACCGCCATTCACCATTAAGTGGCGGTGACGTCACCACGACGCTGGCACACAGACACAGACACACACAGTGTGTGTCTATGTGTGTGTGTGTGTGTCTCACTGTGTGTGTGTGTGTCTCTCTGTGTGTCTCTCTGTGTGTGCACCACCACCACACCTACCCTGCTGTTCGATGCCCGCGCGACCAGCCCGCCCGCTCATCTGCACGTACTCCTGTCTCTGTGTGTCTCACTGTGTGTCTCTGTGTCTGTCTGTGTGTCTCTCTGTGTGTGTGTACCACGCGTACCCTGCCGTTCGATGCCCGCGCGACCAGCCCGCCCGCTCATCTGCACGTACTCCTCTGTCTGCGTGTGTCTCACTGTGTGTGTCTCACTGTGTGTCTCTGTGTGTCTCTGTGTGTGTGTCTGTGTGTCTATCTGTCTCTGTGTGTGTACACCCCAGCCACGCGTACCCTGCTGTTCGATGCCCGCGCGACCAGCCCGCCCGCTCATCTGCACGTACTCCTGTCTCTGTGTGTCTCTGTGTGTGTCTGTGTCTCACTCTGTGTGTCTGTGTGTCTCTCTGTGTGTGTGTACCACACGTACCCTGCTGTTCGATGCCCGCGCGACCAGCCCGCCCGCTCATCTGCACATACTCCTCTGACCTCAGCGCGCAGTTGACCCCTGCTCCTGCGACGCGGCGCGGGGGGGGGGCCCGCCGCCCCCCTCACGATCACTCGCCTCGCCGGGAGGTTGACTCCGGCCGACAGCGAATGGGTGGAGACGAGAACGGGCAGAGTGCAGGCTCGGTAGGCCTGCTCTAGCACCGCACGTTCCTCCACCGTGAGGCCTGTGCGCGGGGTAGATTATACACTACTATAGTACTATAGTACTATACACGACTATAGTACTATATACTACTATAGTACTATACACGACTATAGTACTATATACTACTATAGTACTGTACTATACAGAGTGCAGGCTCGGTAGGCCTGCTCTAGCACCGCACGCTCCTCAACCGTGAGGCCTGTGCGCGGGGTAGATTATACACTACATTATACACTACACTATACACTACACTATACACTACACTATACACTACACTATACACTACATTATACACTACACTATACACTACACTATACACTACACTATACACTACACTATACACTACACTATACACTACATTATACACTACACTATACACTACACTATACACTACACTATACACTACATTATACACTACATTATACACTACACTATACACTACACTATACACTACACACTACACTATACACTACACTATACACTACACTATACACTACATTATACACTACACTATACACTACACTATACACTACACTATACACTACACACTACACTATACACTACACTATACACTACACTATACACTACACTATACACTACACTACTATACACTACACTACTATACACTACACTACACACTACTATACACTATACACTACACTATACACTACACTACACTATACACTACACTATACACTACACTATACACTACACTACTATACACTACACTATACACTACACACTATACACTACACACTATACACTACACTACTATACACTACACTATACACTATACACTACACTATACACTATACACTACACTACACACTACACTATACACTATACACTACACTATACACTACACTACACACTACACTATACACTATACACTACACTATACACTACACACTACACTACACACTATACACTACACTATACACTACACTACACACTACACTATACACTACACTGTACACTACACTATACACTACACTATACACTACACACTACACTATACACTACACTATACACTACACTACACTATACACTACACTATACACTACACTATACACTACACTACTATACACTACACTATACACTACACTATACACTATACTATATACTACACTATACACTACACTATACACTATACACTACACTCTACACTACATTATACACTACACTATACACTACACTATACACTACATTATACACTACATTATACACTACACTATACACTACACTACACTATACACTACACACTATACACTACACTATACACTACACTACTATACACTACACTATACACTACACTACTATACACTACACTACTATACACTACACTATACACTACACACTATACACTACACTATACACTACACTACTATACACTACACTATACACTACACTATACACTATACACTACACTATACACTACACTACTATACACTACACTATACACTACACTATACACTACACTATACACTACACTATACACTACACTACTATACACTACACTATACACTACACTATACACTTTACTATATACTACACTATACACTACACTACACACTACACTATACACTACACTATACACTATACTATACACTATACACTACACTCTACACTACATTATACACTACACTCTACACTACATTATACACTACACTATACACTACATTATACACTACACTATACACTACACTACTATACACTACACTATACACTACACTATACTATACACTACACTACTATACACTATACACTACACTATACACTACACACTATACACTACACTACTATACACTACACTACTATACACTACACTATACACTACACTATACACTACACTACTATACACTACACTATACACTACACTACTATACACTACACTATACACTACACTATACACTACACACTATACACTACACTATACACTACACTACTATACACTACACTATACACTATACACTACACTATACACTACACTATACACTACACACTATACACTATACACTACACTACTATACACTACACTACACACTATACACTACACTATACACTACACTATACACTACACTACTATACACTACACTACTATACACTACACTATACACTACACTATACACTATACTATATACTACACTATACACTACACACTACACTATACACAACACTATACACTACACTATACACTATACACTACACTATACACTATACACTACACTATACACTACACTCTACACTACATTATACACTACACTATACACTATACACTACACTATACACTACACTATATACTACACTATACACTACACACTACACTACACACTACACTACACTATACACTACACTATACACTATACACTACACTATACACTACACACTACACTCTACACTACATTATACACTACACTATACACTACACACTACACTACACTACACACTACACTACACTATACACTACACTACACACTACACTATACACTACACTATACACTACACTATACACTACACTATACACTATACTATACACTACACTATACACTACACTATACACTATACACTACACACTACACTACACACTACACTACACACTACACTATACACTACACTACACACTACACTACACTATACACTACACACTATACACTACACTATACACTACACTATACACTACACTACTATACACTACACTACACTATACACTACACTACACTATACACTACACTATACACTACACTACTATACACTACACTACATTATACACTATACACTACACTATACACTACACTACATTATACACTACACTATACACTACACTATACACTACACTACACTATACACTACACTACACTATACACTACACTACACTATACACTATACACTACACTATACACTACACTATTATACACACTACACTATACACTACACTACACACTACACTATACACTACATTATACACTACATTATACACTACACTATACACTACATTATACACTACATTATACACTACACTATACACTACACTACTATACACTACACACTACACTATACTATACACTACACTACTATACACTATACACTACACTATACACTACACTACTATACACACTACACTACACACTACACTATACACTACACTACACTATACACTACATTATACACTACACTATACACTACACTACACTATACACTACACTACTATACACTACACTACACACTACACACTACACTATACACTATACACTACACTACTATACACTACACTATACACTACACTACACTATACACTACACTATACACTACATTATACACTATACACTACACTACACTATACACTACACTACACTATACACTACACTACACTATACACTACACTATACACTATACACTACACTACACTATACACTACACTATACACTACACTACTATACACACTACACTATACACTACACTACACTATACACTATACACTACACTACACTATACACTACACTATACACTACACTACTATACACACTACATTATACACTACACTATACACTACACTACTATACACTATACACTACACTACACTATACACTACATTATACACTACATTATACACTACACTATACACTACACTACTATACACTATACACTACACTACACTATACACTACACACTATACACTACACTATACACTACACTACTATACACTACACTATACACTATACACCAGAGGTGTGGACTCGAGTCATGTGACTTGGACTCGAGTCAGACTCGAGTCATGAATTTGATGACTTGCGACTCGACTTGGACTTGCATAACAATGACTTTGTCCCACCTCTGCTATACACTATACACTACACTATACACTACACTACTATACACTACACTACACACTACACTACACACTACACTACACACTACATTATACACTACACTATACACTACACTATACACTACACTATACACTACACTATACACTACACTACACTATACACTACACTACACACTACACTACACTATACACTACACTACACACTACACACTACACTACACACTACACACTACACTACACTATACACTACACACTACACACTACACTACACTATACACTACACACTACACTACACTATACACTATACACTACACTATACACTACACACTACACTATACACTACACTATACACTACACACTACACTATACACTACACTACACTATACACTACACTACACTATACACTACACTACACTATACACTACACTATACACTATACACTACACTACTATACACTACACTATACACTATACACTACACTATACACTACACTACTATACACTACACTATATACTATACTATACACTACACTATACACTACACACTACACACTACACTACACACTACACTATACACTATACACTACACACTACACTATACACTACTATACACTACACTATACACTACTACACACTACACTACACACTACACTACACTACACACTACACTACACACTACACTATACACTACACTATACACTACACTATACACTACACTATACACTACACACTACACTATACACTACACACTACACTATACACTACACTATACACTATACACTACACTATACACTACACTCTACACTACACACTACACTACACACTACACTATACACTACACTATACACTACACTATACACTACACACTACACTACACACTACACTATACACTACACTATACACTACACACTACACTACACACTACACACTACACTATACACTACACACTACACTACACACTACACTACACACTACACTATACACTACACTATACACTACACACTACACTATACACTACACTATACACTACACTATACACTACTACACACTACACTACACACTACACTACACACTACACTATACACTACACTACACACTACACTACACACTACACTATACACTACACTACACACTACACTACACACTACACTACACACTACACTATACACTACACACTACACTATACACTACACTATACACTACACACTACACTATACACTACACTATACACTACACTACACACTACACTATACACTACACTATACACTACACTATACACTACACTACACACTACACTATACACTACACTATACACTACACTATACACTACTATACACTACATTATACACTATACACTACACTATACACTACACTATACACTACACACTACACTACACACTATACACTACACTATACACTACACTATACACTACACACTACAAACAAGTCTATGGGGCAGTGTTGAGTCTATGGGCAGTGTTGAGTCTATGGGGCAGTGTTGAGTCTATGTGCAGTGTTGAGTCTATGGGGCAGTGTTGAGTCTATGTGCAGTGTTGAGTCTATGGGCAGTGTTGAGTCTATGGGCAGTGTTGAGTCTATGGGGCAGTGTTGAGTCTATGGGCAGTGTTGAGTCTATGGGGCAGTGTTGAGTCTATGTGCAGTGTTGAGTCTATGGGCAGTGTTGAGTCTATGGGCAGTGTTGAGTCTATGGGGCAGTGTTGAGTCTATGGGGCAGTGTTGAGTCTATGTGCAGTGTTGAGTCTATGGGCAGTGTTGAGTCTATGGGCAGTGTTGAGTCTATGGGGCAGTGTTGAGTCTATGGGGCAGTGTTGAGTCTATGGTGCAGTGTTGAGTCTATGGTGCAGTGTTGAGTCTATGGGCAGTGTTGAGTCTATGGGGCAGTGTTGAGTCTATGGGCAGTGTTGAGTCTATGGGGCAGTGTTGAGTCTATGGTGCAGTGTTGAGTCTATGGTGCAGTGTTGAGTCTATGGGGCAGTGTTGAGTCTATGGGCAGTGTTGAGTCTATGGGGCAGTGTTGAGTCTATGGGGCAGTGTTGAGTCTATGGGGCAGTGTTGAGTCTATGGTGCAGTGTTGAGTCTATGGGCAGTGTTGAGTCTATGGGGCAGTGTTGAGTCTATGGGGCAGTGTTGAGTCTATGGGGCAGTGTTGAGTCTATGGTGCAGTGTTGAGTCTATGGTGCAGTGTTGAGTCTATGGGGCAGTGTTGAGTCTATGGGCAGTGTTGAGTCTATGGGGCAGTGTTGAGTCTATGGTGCAGTGTTGAGTCTATGGTGCAGTGTTGAGTCTATGGTGCAGTGTTGAGTCTATGGGCAGTGTTGAGTCTATGGGGCAGTGTTGAGTCTATGTGCAGTGTTGAGTCTATGGGGCAGTGTTGAGTCTATGGGGCAGTGTTGAGTCTATGGGGCAGTGTTGAGTCTATGGGGCAGTGTTGAGTCTATGGGGCAGTGTTGAGTCTATGGGCAGTGTTGAGTCTATGGGGCAGTGTTGAGTCTATGGTGCAGTGTTGAGTCTATGGGGCAGTGTTGAGTCTATGTGCAGTGTTGAGTCTATGGTGCAGTGTTGAGTCTATGGTGCAGTGTTGAGTCTGTGGTGCAGTGTTGAGTCTATGGTGTAGTGTTGAGTCTATGGGGCAGTGTTGAGTCTATGTGCAGTGTTGAGTCTATGGTGCAGTGTTGAGTCTATGGTGCAGTGTTGAGTCTATGGTGTAGTGTTGAGTCTATGGGGCAGTGTTGAGTCTATGTGCAGTGTTGAGTCTATGGTGCAGTGTTGAGTCTATGGTGCAGTGTTGAGTCTATGGTGTAGTGTTGAGTCTATGGGGCAGTGTTGAGTCTATGTGCAGTGTTGAGTCTATGGGGCAGTGTTGAGTCTATGGTGCAGTGTTGAGTCTATGGTGCAGTGTTGAGTCTATGGTGCAGTGTTGAGTCTATGGTGCAGTGTTGAGTCTATGGTGCAGTGTTGAGTCTATGGTGCAGTGTTGAGTCTATGGTGCAGTGTTGAGTCTATGGGTCTCAGTGTTGAGTCTATGTGCAGTGTTGAGTCTATGTGCAGTGTTGAGTCTATGTGCAGTGTTGAGTCTATGGTGCAGTGTTGAGTCTATGGTGCAGTGTTGAGTCTATGGTGCAGTGTTGAGTCTATGGTGCAGTGTTGAGTCTATGGTGCAGTGTTGAGTCTATGGTGCAGTGTTGAGTCTATGGTGCAGTGTTGAGTCTATGGTGCAGTGTTGAGTCTATGGTGCAGTGTTGAGTCTATGGTGCAGTGTTGAGTCTATGGTGCAGTGTTGAGTCTATGGTGCAGTGTTGAGTCTATGGTGCAGTGTTGAGTCTATGGTGCAGTGTTGAGTCTATGGGGCAGTGTGGAGTCTATGGTGCAGTGTTGAGTCTATGGTGCAGTGTTGAGTCTATGGTGCAGTGTTGAGTCTGTGGTGCAGTGTTGAGTCTATGGGGCAGTGTTGAGTCTATGGTGCAGTGTTGAGTCTGAACCTGCATGATGGAACGCGACTCCAAGCGGAATGGTTCTGGACAGCGTCGAGTCCAGGCCACTGGGACAGCGACGCAAGCAGCGGACAAGGTGGGACAGGGAGACCTCGTCCACAGGGACAGGAGGTACGGGGCCTGCGGAGAGAGACACGGAGAGACACGGAGAGACACGGGGAGAGAGACACGGTGAGAGAGAGACACGGGGAGAGAGACACACGGGGAGAGAGAGACACGGGGAGAGAGAGACACGGGGAGAGAGACACGGAGACACACGGAGAGACACGGGGAGACACGGGGAGACACGGGGAGACACGGGGAGACACGGGGAGACACGGGGAGACGCGGGTGAGACAAGGGGAGACACGGGTGAGACAAGGGGAGACACGGGAGACACGGGGAGACACAGGGAGACACGGTAGACACGGGGAAGACACGGGGAGAGACACGGGGAGACACGGGGAGACACGGGTGAGACAAGGGGAGACACGGGAGACACGGGGAGACACGGGGAGACACGGTAGACACGGGGAAGACACGGGGAGAGACACGGGGAGACACGGGGAGACACGGGTGAGACAAGGGGAGACACGGGGAGACACGGTAGACACGGGGAAGACACGGGGAGAGACACGGGGAGACACGGGGAGACACGGGTGAGACAAGGGGAGACACGGGAGACACGGGGAGACACGGTAGACACGGGGAAGACACGAGGAGAGACACGGGGAAGACACGGGGAGAGAAACGGGGGAGACAAGGGGAGACGCGGGGAGACGCTTGATGAGACACGGACACACACGGAGACACGGGAGACAGGGGAGACACGGGCAGAGAGAGAGACACGGGTAGACACGGGGAGACACATGGAGACACATGGAGACACGGGGGACACAGGGAGACACGGAGAGACACGTGGAGACACAGGGAGACACGGGGAGACACGGGGAGACACATGGAGACACGGGGGACACAGGGAGACACGGAGAGACACGTGGAGACAGGGAGACACGGGGAGACACGGGGAGATACGGGAGACACGGGGAGACACGGGGGAAGAGAGACATGGGGAGACACGGGGAGACACGGGGAGAGAGAGAGACACTGGGAGACACGGGGTGAGAGACACGGGGGGAGAGAGACACTGGGAGACACGGAGACACACGAGGAGACACGGGTGAGGCTGACCGGGTGAGTTGAGGAGGTCCCTGAAGGCGGAGGCGATGAGCAGGACACGGGGAGACACGGGGAGACACGGGGGACACAGGGAGACACAGGGAGACACGGGGAGACACGGGGAGACACGGGGGAGTCTGACCGGGTGAGTTGAGGAGGTCCCTGAAGGCCGA
The DNA here is from genome assembly GCF_964198595.1 of Lampetra fluviatilis. NCBI lineage: Eukaryota > Metazoa > Chordata > Hyperoartia > Petromyzontiformes > Petromyzontidae > Lampetra > Lampetra fluviatilis. The sequence goes on along the minus strand of NW_027621413.1, from coordinate 20,045 downwards.
GGCGATGAGCAGGGCGAGGCGCTCGCACCAGGCCCGAGTGGGGCAGAAGATGAGGACAGAGTGGCCCAGGTGAGCCACCTCGTGCACCAGGCTCACCACGTGGTCAGGGTCGCCCTGAGGCAGTCAGTGAGTCAGTCAGTGAGTCAGTCAGTGAGTCAGTCACTCAGTCAGTCAGTCAGTCACTCACTCACTCACTGAGTCAGTCACACACTCACTCACACACTCATGAGGTGAGCCACCTCGTGCACCAGGCTCACCACGTAGTCAGGGTCACCCTGAGGCAGTCAGTGAGTCAGTCACTCAGTCAGTCACTCAGTCAGTCACTCAGTCAGTCAGTCAGTCACACACACTCACTCACTGAGTCAGTCACACACTCACTCACACACTCATGAGGTGAGCCACCTCGTGCACCAGGCTCACCACGTGGTCAGGGTCACCCTAAAGGCAGTCAGTGAGTCAGTCACTCAGTCAGTCACTCAGTCAGTCACTCAGTCAGTAAGTCACACACTCACTCACTGAGTCAGTCACACACTCACTCACCCACCCACTCACACACTCATGAGGTGAGCCACCTCGTGCACCAGGCTCACCACGTGGTCAGGGTCGCCCTGAGGCATACAGTCAGTCAGTCACTTAGTCAGTCACTCAGTCACTCACTCAGTCACCCAGTCAGTCACTCAGTCACTCACTCAGTCAGTCACTCAGTTACTCAGTCAGTCACTCACTCACTCAGTCAGTCACTCAGTTACTCAGTCAGTCACTCAGTCACTCACTCACTCAGTCAGTCACTCAGTCACTCACTCACTCACTCACTCACTCAGTCAGTCACTCAGTTACTCAGTCAGTCACTCACTCACTCAGTCAGTCACTCAGTCACTCACTCAGTCAGTCACTCACTCACTCAGTCACTCACTCACTCAGTCACTCACTCAGTCAGTCACTCACTGAGTCAGTCACACACTCATGAGGTGAGCCACCTCGTGTACCAGGCTCACCACGTGGTCAGGGTCGCCCTGAGGCAGTCAGTGAGTCACTCAGTCAGTCACTCAGTCAGTCACATACTCAGTCAGTCACTCAGTCACTCAGTCAATCAGTCACTCAGTAACTCAGTCAGTCACACACTCAGTCACTCACTCACCCACTCACCCACCCACTCACTCACCCACCAACTCACTGACCCACCCACTCAGTCACTCACTCACTCAGTCACTCACTCACTCAGTCACTCACTCACTCAGTCAGTCACACACTCATGAGGTGAGCCACCTCGTGTACCAGGCTCACCACATGGTCAGGGTCGCCCTGAGGCAGTCAGTGAGTCACTGAGTCAGTCACTCAGTCAGTCACATACTCAGTCAGTCACTCAGTCACTCAGTCACTCACTCAGTCACTCAGTCAGTCACTCAGTCACTCACTCAGTCACTCACTCAGTCATTCACTCACTCACTCAGTCACTCAGTCAGTCACTCACTCACTCAGTCACTCACTCAGTCAGTCACTCACTCACTCAGTCACTCAGTCACTCACTCAGTCACTCAGTCAGTCACTCACTCACTCAGTCACTCACTCAGTCACTCACTCAGTCACTCACTCACTCACTCAGTCACTCAGTCACTCAGTCAGTCACTCACTCACTCAGTCACTCACTCAGTCACTCACTCAGTCATTCACTCACTCACTCAGTCACTCAGTCAGTCACTCACTCACTCAGTCACTCACTCAGTCAGTCACTCACTCACTCACTCACCCACTAAGTCACTCATGAGGTGAGCCACCTCGTGCACCAGGCTCACCACGTGGTCAGGGTCACCCTGAGGCAGTCAGTCAGTCAGTCACTCGGTCAGTCAGTCACTCACTCACTCAGTCAGTCACACACTCAGTCAGTCAGTCAGTGAGTCACTCAGTCACTCAGACAGTCACACACTCAGTCAGTCAGTCAGTGAGTCACTCAGTCACTCACTCAGTCACTCAGTCAGTCACTCACTCACTCAGTCACTCACTCAGTCACTCACTCAGTCACTCACTCACTCACTCAGTCACTCAGTCACTCAGTCAGTCACTCACTCACTCAGTCACTCACTCAGTCACTCACTCAGTCATTCACTCACTCACTCAGTCACTCAGTCAGTCACTCACTCACTCAGTCACTCACTCACTCAGTCAGTCACTCACTCACTCACCCACTAAGTCACTCATGAGGTGAGCCACCTCGTGCACCAGGCTCACCACGTGGTCAGGGTCACCCTGAGGCAGTCAGTCAGTCAGTCACTCGGTCAGTCAGTCACTCACTCACTCAGTCAGTCACACACTCAGTCAGTCAGTCAGTGAGTCACTCAGTCACTCAGACAATCACACACTCAGTCAGTCAGTCAGTGAGTCACTCAGTCACTCAGACAGTCACACACTCAGTCAGTCAGTCAGTGAGTCACTCAGTCAGTGAGTCAGTCAGTTAGTCAGTCACTCAGTCAGTCAGTCACTCAGTCAGTCACTCAGTCAGTCACTCAGTCAGTCAGTCACTCACTCACACACTCAGTCAGTCACTCAGTCAGTCACTCAGTCAGTCACTCACTCACACACTCAGTCAGTCACTCAGTCAGTCAGTCAGTCACTCACTCACACACTCAGTCAGTCACTCACTCACTCAGTCAGTCAGTCACTCACTCACACACTCAGTCAGTCACACACTCAGTCAGTCAGTCAGTCAGTGAGTCACTCAGTCACTCAGACAGTCAGTCAGTCACTCAGTCAGTGAGTCAGTCAGTCAGTGAGTCAGTCAGTGAGTCAGTCAGTCACTCAGTCACTCACCCAGTCACTCAGTCACTTAGTCAGTGAGTCAGTCAGTCACTCAGTGAGTCAGTCAGTCACTTAGTCAGTGAGTCAGTCAGTCACTCAGTCACTCACCCAGTAACTCAGTCAGTCACTCACCCAGTCACTCAGTCAGTCACACACTCCGTCAGTCAGTCACTCAGTCACCCAGTCACCCAGTCAGTCACTCAGTCACCCACTCACTCAGTCACTCACTCAGTCACTCACCCAGTCACTCACTCAGTCAGTCACACACTCAGTCAGTCACTCAGTCACTCAGTCAATCAGTTACTCAGTCACTCAGTCAGTCACTCAGTCACACACTCAGTCAGTCAGTCACTCAGTCACTCAATCATTCACTCAGTCACACTCAGTCAGTCACTCAGTCACACACTCAGTCAGTCACTCAGTCAGTCACTCAGTCGGTCACTCAATCAGTCACTCAGTCACTCACCCACCCACTCACCTACTCACCTACTCACTCACCGACCCACTCACTCACTCATTCACCCGTAGACTACTCTCTGTGTGAGCCTGTGTGAGTCTACGGCTCTCTGTGTGAGTCTCTGTGTGAGTCTCTGTGTGAGTCTCTGTGTGAGTCTCTGTGTGAGTCTCTGTGTGTGTGTCTGTGTGTGTCTCTGTGTGAGTCTCTGTGTGAGTCTCTGTGTGTGTGTGTGAGTCTGTGTGTGTGAGTCTCTGTGTGTGTGAGTCTATGTGTGTGTCTCTGTGTGAGTCTCTGTGTGAGTCTCTGTGTGTGTGTGTGAGTCTGTGTGTGTGAGTCTCTGTGTGTGTGAGTCTGTGTGTGTGAGTCTCTGTGTGTGTGAGTCTCTGTGTGAGTCTCTGTGTGTGTCTGTGTGTGTGTGAGTCTGTATGTGTCTGTGTGTGTGTCTCTGTGTGAGTCTCTGTGTGTGTCTCTGTGTGAGTCTCTGTGTGTGAGTCTCTGTGTGAGTCTCTGTGTGTGTCTGTGTGTGTGTGAGTCTGTGTGTGTCTGTGTGTGTGTGTGTGAGTCTCTGTGTGTCTGTGTGAGTCTCTGTGTGAGTCTATGTGTGTGAGTCTCTGTGTGAGTCTCTGTGTGTGTGTGAGTCTCTGTGTGAGTCTCTGTGTGAGTCTCTGTGTGAGTCTCTGTGTGAGTCTCTGTGTGTGTGAGTCTCTGTGTGTGTGAGTCTCTGTGTGTGTGAGTCTCTGTGTGTGTGAGTCTCTGTGTGTGAGTCTCTGTGTGAGTCTCTGTGTGAGTCTCTGTGTGTGTGTGAGTCTGTGTGTGTGTGTGAGTGTCTGTGTGAGTCTCTGTGTGAGTCTCTGTGTGTGAGTCTCTGTGTGTGAGTCTCTGTGTGAGTCTCTGTGTGTATGAGTCTCTGTGTGAGTCTCTGTGTGTGTGTGAGTCTGTGTGTGTGTGTGAGTCTCTGAGTGAGTCTGTGAGTGAGTCTCTGTGTGAGTCTCTGTGCGTGTCTCTCTCTGTGAGTCTCTGAGTGAGTCTGTGTGTGTGAGTCTCTGTGTGTGTGAGTCTCTGTGTGTGTGAGTCTCTGTGTGTGTGAGTCTCTGTGTGTGTGAGTCTCTGTGTGTGTGAGTCTCTGTGTGAGTCTCTGTGTGTGTGAGTCTCTGTGTGAGTCTCTGTGTGAGTCTCTGTGTGAGTCTCTGTGTGAGTCTCTGTGTGTGTGAGTCTCTGTGTGAGTCTCTGTGTGTGTGAGTCTGTGTGTGTCTGTGTGTGTGTCAGTCTCTGTGTGTCTGTGTGAGTCTCTGAGTGAGTCTCTGTGTGTGTGAGTCTCTGTGTGAGTCTCTGTGTGTGTCTCTGTGTGTGTGAGTCTCTGTGTGAGTCTCTGTGTGAGTCTCTGTGTGTGTGAGTCTCTGTGTGTGTGAGTCTCTGTGTGTGTGAGTCTCTGTGTGAGTCTCTGTGTGAGTCTCTGTGTGTGTGAGTCTCTGTGTGTGTGAGTCTCTGTGTGAGTCTCTGTGTGAGTCTCTGTGTGAGTCTCTGTGTGTGAGTCTCTGTGTGAGTCTCTGTGTGTATGAGCCTCTGTGTGAGTCTCTGTGTGAGTCTGTGTGTGTGTGTGAGTGTCTGTGTGAGTCTCTGTGTGAGTGAGTCTCTGTGTGTGTGAGTCTCTGTGTGTGTGAGTCTCTGTGTGTGTGAGTCTCTGTGTGTGTGAGTCTCTGTGTGTGTGAGTCTCTGTGTGTGTGAGTCTCTGTGTGTGTGTGTCTCTGTGTGTGTCTCTGTGTGAGTCTCTGTGTGAGTGAGTCTCTGTGTGTGTGAGTCTCTGTGTGTGTGTGTCTCTGTGTGTGTCTCTGTGTGAGTCTCTGTGTGTGTGAGTCTCTGTGTGTGTGAGTCTCTGTGTGAGTCTCTGTGTGAGTCTCTGTGTGTGTGAGTCTCTGTGTGTGTGAGTCTCTGTGTGAGTCTCTGTGTGAGTCTCTGTGTGAGTGAGTCTCTGTGTGTGTGAGTCTCTGTGTGAGTCTCTGTGTGAGTCTCTGTGTGTATGAGTCTCTGTGTGAGTCTCTGTGTGAGTCTCTGTGTGTGTGAGTCTCTGTGTGTGTGAGTCTCTGTGTGAGTCTCTGTGTGAGTCTCTGTGTGAGTCTCTGAGTGAGTGAGTCTCTGAGTGAGTCTCTGAGTGAGTGAGTCTCTGAGTGAGTCTCTGAGTGAGTCTCTGAGTGAGTCTCTGAGTGAGTCTCTGAGTGAGTCTCTGAGTGAGTCTCTGAGTGAGTCTCTGAGTGAGTCTCTGAGTGAGTCTCTGTGTGAGTCTCTGAGTGAGTCTCTGCTCACCTTGAGAGTGAGTCTGGGCGTGTAGGTCTCCAGGAAGACTCCGTCTGTCCCGTACAGTGAGCTCCCCGCCTTCACGATCTCCCGGAGTGGCACGGGCCGGTAGCTGCCGCTGAACCACGCCGCTCCGAGCCAGCGAGCTAGCACCGAGCCAGCGCTCAGCGTAGCGCTCATCGCCACCAGCTGGATGGACAGACTAGTGGGGGGGGAGGGGGTGAGTGAGTGGGTGGGTGGGTGAGTGAGTGGGTGAGTGAGTGGGTGGGTGAGTGAGTGGGTGAGTGGGTGAGTGAGTGGGTGAGTGAGTGGGTGAGTAGGTGGGTGAGTGAGTGAGTGGTTGACCGAGCTAGCACCGAGCTAAGCGCTCAGCGTAGCGCTCATCGCCACCAGCTGGATGGACAGACTAGTGGGGGGGGAGGGGGTGAGTGAGTGGGTGGGTGGGTGGGTGAGTGGGTGGGTGAGTGAGTGAGTGAGTGGGTGAGTAGGTGGGTGGGTGAGTGGGTGAGTAGGTGAGTGAGTGGGTGGGTGGGTGAGTGGGTGAGTAGGTGAGTGAGTGGGTGAGTGAGTGGGTGGGTGGGTGAGTGAGTGAGTGGGTGGGTGAGTAGGTGGGTGAGTGAGTGGGTGGGTGGGTGGGTGGGTGAGTGAGTAGGTGAGTGAGTGGGTGAGTGAGTGGGTGGGTGGGTGAGTGAGTGAGTGAGTGGGTGGGTGAGTAGGTGGGTGAGTGAGTGAGTGAGTGGGTGGGTGGGTGGGTGGGTGGGTGGGTGAGTGAGTGGGTGAGTGAGTGAGTGAGTGGGTGAGTAGGTGGGTGAGTGGGTGGGTGAGTGAGTGAGTGGGTGAGTGAGTGGGTGAGTGAGTGGGTGAGTGAGTGAGTGAGTGGGTGAGTGAGTGGGTGAGTGAGTGAGTGGGTGAGTGAGTGAGTGAGTGGGTGAGTAGGTGGGTGAGTAGGTGGGTGAGTGAGTGAGTGGGTGAGTGAGTGATTGACCGAGCTAGCACCGAGCCAGCGCTCAGCGTAGCGCTCATCGCCACCAGCTGGATGGACAGACTAGCGGGGGGGGAGGGGGTGAGTGAGTGGGTGGGTGGGTGAGTGAGTGGGTGAGTGAGTGGGTGGGTGAGTGAGTGGGTGAGTGGGTGAGTGAGTGGGTGAGTAGGTGGGTGAGTGAGTGGGTGGGTGGGTGAGTGGGTGGTTGGGTGGGTGAGTGGGTGGGTGAGTGAGTGGGTGAGTGGGTGAGTGAGTGGGTGAGTAGGTGGGTGAGTGAGTGGGTGGGTGGGTGGGTGGGTGAGTGAGTGGGTGAGTAGGTGGGTGAGTGAGTGGGTGGGTGGGTGGGTGGGTGAGTGAGTGAGTGAGTGGGTGGGTGGGTGGGTGAGTGAGTGAGTGGGTGAGTAGGTGGGTGAGTGAGTGGGTGGGTGGGTGGGTGAGTAGGTGGGTGAGTGAGTGAGTGAGTGGGTGGGTGAGTGAGTGAGTGAGTGAGTGGGTGGGTGGGTGAGTGAGTGAGTGGGTGAGTGAGTGAGTGAGTGGGTGAGTAGGTGGGTGAGTATGTGGGTGGGTGAGTGAGTGAGTGGGTGAGTGAGTGAGTGAGTGGTTGACCGAGCTAGCACCGAGCCAGCGCTCAGAGTAGCGCTCATCGCCACCAGCTGGATGGACAGACTAGTGGGGGGGGAGGGGGTGAGTGAGTGGGTGAGTGAGTGGGTGGGTGGGTGAGTGAGTGGGTGAGTGAGTGGGTGGGTGGGTGGGTGAGTGGGTGAGTAGGTGAGTGAGTGGGTGGGTGGGTGAGTGGGTGAGTAGGTGAGTGAGTGGGTGAGTGAGTGGGTGAGTGGGTGAGTGAGTGGGTGAGTAGGTGGGTGAGTGAGTGGGTGGGTGGGTGAGTGGGTGGGTGGGTGGGTGAGTGGGTGGGTGAGTGAGTGGGTGAGTAGGTGGGTGAGTGAGTGAGTGAGTGGTTGACCGAGCTAGCACCGAGCCAGCGCTCAGAGTCGCGCTCATCGCCACCAGCTGGATGGACAGACTAGCGGGGGGTGAGTAGGTGAGTGAGTGGGTGAGTGAGTGGGTGAGTGAGTGAGTGGGTGAGTGGGTGAGTGAACGAGTGAGTGGGTGAGTGAGTGATTGATTGACCGAGCAAGTGAGTGGGTGAGTGAGTGGGTGAGTGAGTGGGTGAGTGAGTGAGTGGGTGTGTGAGTGAGTGAGTGGGTGAGTGAGTGGGTGAGTGAATGACTGAGTGACTGAATGAGCGAGTGAGCGAGCGAGTGATTGACTGAGTGAGTGGGTGAGTGAGTGGGTGAGTGAGTGGGTGAGTGAACGAGTGAGTGGGTGAGTGAGTGGGTGAGTGGGTGAGTGAGTGGGTGTGTGAGTGAGTGTGTGAGTGAGTGGGTGAGTGAGTGGGTGAGTGAGTGGGTGTGTGAGTGAGTGTGTGAGTGAGTGTGTGAGTGAGTGGGTGAGTGAGTGGGTGTGTGAGTGAGTGTGTGAGCGAACGAGTGATTGACTGAGTGAGTGGGTGAGTGGGTGAGTGAGTGGTTGAGTGAGTGGGTGAGTGGGTGAGTGGGTAAGTGAGTGGTTGAGTGAGTGGGTGAGTGGGTGAGTGGGTGAGTGAGTGGTTGAGTGAGTGGGTGAGTGAGTGGGTGGGTGAGTGAGTGGTTGAGTGAGTGCGTGAGTGAGTGGGTGAGTGAGTGGGTGGGTGAGTGAGTGGTTGAGTGAGTGCCTGAGTGAGTGGGTGAGTGGGTGAGTGGTTGAGTGAGTGCGTGAGTGAGTGGTTGAGTGAGTGGGTGAGTGGGTGAGTGGGTGAGTGAGTGGTTGAGTGAGTGGGTGAGTGGGTGAGTGAGTGGGTGAGCGAGTGGGTGAGAGAGTGGGTGAACGAGTGATTGACTGAGTGAGTGGTTGAGTGAGTGGTGAGTGGGTGAGTGAGTGGTTGAGTGAGTGGGTGAGTGGGTGAGTAAGTCCACCACCTCTTCTCGTGAGTGAGGAACAGGAGCTTGGTCAGCATCAGCTCCAGGATGTAGCCCCTGGAGGCGTCTCCCACCACATGCAGCTCATCCACAACCACGATGCCTACAGACACACGCAGCGCAGTGCGTAGTGTAGTGTAGTGTGTAGTGTATAGTGTAGTGTATAGTGTAGTGTATAGTGTAGTGTAGTGTGTAGTGTATAGTGTAGTGTAGTGTATAGTGTAGTGTAGTGTATAGTGTAGTGTATAGTGTAGTGTGTAGTGTAGTGTATAGTGTAGTGTATAGTGTAGTGTGTAGTGTAGTGTAGTGTGTAGTGTATAGTGTAGTGTGTAGTGTATAGTGTAGTGTATAGTGTAGTGTATAGTGATAGTGTATAGTGTAGTGTATAGTGTAGTGTAGTGTATAGTGTAGTGTATAGTGTAGTGTATAGTGTAGTGTATAGTGTAGTGTATAGTGTAGTGTATAGTGTAGTGTATAGTGTAGTGTATAGTGTAGTGTATAGTGTAGTGTATAGTGTAGTGTATAGTGTAGTGTAGTGTATAGTGTAGTGTGTAGTGTAGTGTGTAGTGTAGTGTATAGTGTAGTGTGTAGTGTAGTGTATAGTGTAGTGTATAGTGTAGTGTGTAGTGTAGTGTATAGTGTAGTGTATAGTGTAGTGTATAGTGTAGTGTAGTGTATAGTGTAGTGTATAGTGTAGTGTATAGTGTAGTGTATAGTGTAGTGTATAGTGTAGTGTATAGTGTAGTGTAGTGTATAGTGTAGTGTATAGTGTAGTGTATAGTGTAGTGTATAGTGTAGTGTAGTGTATAGTGTAGTGTATAGTGTAGTGTGTAGTGTATAGTGTAGTGTATAGTGTAGTGTAGTGTATTAGTGTAGTGTATAGTGTAGTGTGTAGTGTATAGTGTAGTGTATAGTGTAGTGTATAGTGTATAGTGTAGTGTGTAGTGTAGTGTATAGTGTAGTGTATAGTGTAGTGTGTAGTGTATAGTGTAGTGTATAGTGTAGTGTATAGTGTAGTGTAGTGTATAGTGTAGTGTATAGTGTAGTGTATAGTGTAGTGTATAATGTAGTGTATAGTGTAGTGTATAGTGTATAGTAGTGTATAGTAGTGTAGTGTATAGTGTAGTGTGTAGTGTAGTGTAGTGTGTAGTGTAGTGTGTAGTGTAGTGTAGTGTGTAGTGTAGTGTGTAGTGTAGTGTGTAGTGTAGTGTATAGTGTAGTGTATAGTGTAGTGTATAGTGTAGTGTGTAGTGTAGTGTATAGTGTAGTGTATAGTGTAGTGTGTAGTGTAGTGTGTAGTGTAGTGTATAGTGTAGTGTATAGTGTAGTGTATAGTGCGTAGTGTGTAGTGTAGTGTATAGTGTAGTGTAGTGTATAGTGTAGTGTATAGTGTAGTGTGTAGTGTAGTGTGTAGTGTAGTGTATAGTGTAGTGTATAGTGTAGTGTATAGTGTATAGTGTAGTGTATAGTGTATAGTGTAGTGTATAGTGTAGTGTATAGTGTAGTGTGTAGTGTAGTGTATAGTGTAGTGTATAGTGTAGTGTATAGTGTATAGTGTAGTGTATAGTGTAGTGTGTAGTGTAGTGTATAGTGTAGTGTGTAGTGTAGTGTATAGTGTAGTGTATAGTGTATAGTGTAGTGTATAGTGTAGTGTGTAGTGTAGTGTATAGTGTAGTGTAGTGTAGTGTATAGTGTTAGTGTAGTGTGTAGTGTTGTGTATAGTGTAGTGTATAGTGTATAGTGTAGTGTATAGTGTATAGTGTAGTGTATAGTGTATAGGTGTAGTGTATAGTGTAGTGTAGTGTATAGTGTAGTTGTATGTGTAGTGTAGTGTAGTGTAGTGTATAGTGTAGTGTATAGTGTAGTGTGTAGTGTAGTGTAGTGTATAGTGTAGTGTTAGTGTATAGTGTAGTGTATAGTGTAGTGTATAGTGTAGTGTGTAGTGTAGTATATAGTGTAGTGTATAGTGTATAGTGTAGTGTAGTGTATAGTGTAGTGTATAGTGTAGTGTATTGTGTAGTGTATAGTGTAGTGTAGTGTATAGTGTAGTGTATAGTGTAGTGTGTAGTGTATAGTGTAGTGTAGTGTAGTGTGTAGTGTAGTGTAGTGTGTAGTGTATAGTGTAGTGTAGTGTGTAGTGTAGTGTATAGTGTAGTGTATAGTGTATAGGTGTAGTGTATAGTGTAGTGTATAGTGTAGTGTATAGTGTAGTATTAGTGTTAGTGTATAGTGTATAGTGTAGTGTAGTGTATAGTGTAGTGTAGTGTTGTAGTGTAGTGTATAGTGTAGTGTGTAGTGTAGTGTATAGTGTAGTGTAGTTAGTGTATAGTGTAGTGTAGTGTATAGTGTATTTGTATAGTGTAGTAGTGTAGTGTATAGTGTATAGTGTGTAGTGTATAGTGTAGTGTATAGTGTATAGTGTAGTGTATAGTGTGTAGTGTAGTGTGTAGTGTGTAGTGTATAGTGTAGTGTATAGTGTATAGTGCGTAGTGTGTAGTGTAGTGTATAGTGTAGTGTAGTGTATAGTGTAGTGTATAGTGTAGTGTGTAGTGTATAGTGTAGTGTAGTGTATAGTGTAGTGTGTAGTGTGAGTGTGTGTAGTGTAGTGTATAGTGTAGTGTATAGTGTATAGTGTATAGTGTAGTGTATAGTGTATAGTGTAGTGTATAGTGTAGTGTGTAGTGTAGTGTATAGTGTAGTGTATAGTGTAGTGTAGTGTGTGTAGTGTATAGTGTAGTGTATAGTGTAGTGTATAGTGTATAGTGTAGTGTATAGTGTAGTGTATAGTGTAGTGTGTAGTGTAGTGTATAGTGTAGTGTGTAGTGGAGTGTTTAGTGTAGTGTATAGTGTAGTGTGTAGTGTAGTGTGTAGTGTAGTGTATAGTGTATAGTGTATAGTGTAGTGTATAGTGTATAGTGTAGTGTATAGTGTATAGTGTAGTGTATAGTGTATAGTGTATAGTGTAGTGTATAGTGTATAGTGTAGTGTATAGTGTAGTGTATAGTGTAGTGTAGTAGTGTATAGTGTAGTGTATAGTGTAGTGTGTAGTGTAAGTGTGTATAGTGTAGTGTATAGTGTAGTGTAGTAGTGTAGTAGTGTAGTGTAGTGTATAGTGTAGTGTATAGTGTAGTGTAGTGTATAGTGTAGTGTGTAGTGTAGTGTATAGTGTAGTAGTGTAGTGTATAGTGTAGTGTATAGTGTAGTGTGTAGTAGTGTAGTGTAGTGTATAGTGTAGTGTATAGTGTAGTGTTAGTGTATAGTGTAGTGTATAGTGTAGTGTATAGTGTAGTGTGTAGTGTAGTGTATAGTGTAGTGTTAGTGTAGTGTATAGTGTATAGTGTAGTGTATAGTGTAGTGTGTAGTGTAGTGTATAGTGTAGTGTGTAGTGTAGTGTATAGTGTAGTGTATAGTGTAGTGTATAGTGTAGTGTATAGTGTAGTGTGTAGTGTAGTGTATAGTGTAGTGTATAGTGTAGTGTATAGTGTATAGTGTAGTGTATAGTGTATAGTGTAGTGTATAGTGTATAGTGTAGTGTAGTGTGTAGTGTTAGTGTATAGTGTAGTGTATAGTGTATAGTGTAGTGTATAGTGTAGTGTATAGTGTAGTGTGTAGTGTAGTGTAGTGTAGTGTAGTGTATAGGTGTAGTGTAGTGTAGGGTAGTGTAGTGTGTAGTGTATAGTGTAGTGTATAGTGTATAGTGTAGTGTAGTGTGTAGTGTAGTTTATAGTGTAGTGTATGTGTATAGTGTAGTAGTGTATAGTGTAGTGTATAGTGTAGTGTATTGTAGTGTATAGTGTAGTGTAGTGTATAGTGTAGTGTTTAGTGTAGTGTGTAGTGTATAGTGTAGTGTATAGTGTAGTGTATAGTGTAGTGTAGTGTGTAGTGTATAGTGTAGTGTAGTGTGTAGTGTAGTGTATAGTGTAGTGTAGTGTGTAGTGTAGTGTATAGTGTAGTGTATAGTGTATAGTGTGTAGTGTATAGTGTAGTGTATAGTGTAGTGTATAGTGTAGTATATAGTGTAGTGTATAGTGTAGTGTAGTGTATAGTGTAGTGTAGTGTGTAGTGTAGTAGTGTATAGTGTAGTGTTAGTGTAGTGTATAGTGTATAGTGTAGTGTAGTGTATAGTGTATTGTATAGTGTATAGTGTAGTGTATAGTGTGTAGTGTATAGTGTAGTGTATAGTGTATAGTGTAGTGTATAGTGTGTAGTGTAGTGTGTAGTGTGTAGTGTATAGTGTAGTGTATAGTGTATAGTGCGTAGTGTGTGTGTAGTGTATAGTGTAGTGTAGTGTATTGTGTAGTGTATAGTGTAGTGTGTAGTGTATAGTGTAGTGTAGTGTATAGTGTAGTGTATAGTGTAGTGTGTAGTGTAGTGTATAGTGTAGTGTATAGTGTAGTGTATAGTGTATAGTGTAGTGTATAGTGTATAGTGTAGTGTATAGTGTAGTGTATAGTGTAGTGTGTAGTGTAGTGTATAGTGTAGTGTAGTGTAGTGTATAGTGTATAGTGTAGTGTATAGTGTAGTGTGTAGTGTAGTGTATAGTGTAGTGTGTAGTGTAGTGTATAGTGTAGTGTATAGTGTAGTGTATAGTGTAGTGTGTAGTGTAGTGTGTAGTGTAGTGTATAGTGTAGTGTATAGTGTAGTGTATAGTGTATAGTGTAGTGTATAGTGTATAGTGTAGTGTATAGTGTAGTGTATAGTGTAGTGTATAGTGTTTAGTGTAGTGTATAGTGTAGTGTAGTGTATAGTGTAGTGTATAGTGTAGTGTGTAGTGTAGTGTAGTGTATAGTGTAGTGTATAGTGTAGTGTAGTGTAGTGTTAGTGTAGTGTAGTGTATAGTGTAGTGTATAGTGTATTGTATAGTGTAGTGTGTAGTGTAGTATATAGTGTAGTGTAGTGTATAGTGTATAGTGTAGTGTATAGTGTAGTGTATAGTGTAGTGTATTGTGTAGTGTATAGTGTAGTGTAGTGTATAGTGTAGTGTATAGTGTAGTGTGTAGTGTATAGTGTAGTGTATAGTGTAGTGTATAGTGTAGTGTAGTGTGTAGTGTATAGTGTAGTGTAGTGTGTAGTGTATAGTGTAGTGTAGTGTGTAGTGTAGTGTATAGTGTAGTGTAGTGTGTAGTGTAGTGTATAGTGTAGTGTATAGTGTATAGTGTGTAGTGTATAGGTGTAGTGTATAGTGTAGTGTATAGTGTAGTATATAGTGTAGTGTTAGTGTATAGTGTAGTGTATAGTGTAGTGTAGTGTGTAGTGTAGTGTATAGTGTAGTGTGTAGTGTAGTGTATAGTGTAGTGTATAGTGTATAGTGTAGTGTAGTGTATAGTGTAGTGTATAGTGTATAGTGTAGTGTATAGTGTATAGTGTGTAGTGTATAGTGTAGTGTATAGTGTATAGTGTAGTGTATTGTGTGTAGTGTAGTGTGTAGTGTGTGTGTATAGTGTAGTGTATAGTGTAGTGTTAGTGTAGTGTAGTGTATAGTGTAGTGTAGTGTGTAGTGTGTAGTGTATAGTGTAGTGTAGTGTGTAGTGTAGTATATAGTGTAGTGTAGTGTGTAGTGTATAGTGTAGTGTAGTGTATAGTGTAGTGTGTAGTGTAGTGTATAGTGTAGTGTGTAGTGTATAGTGTAGTGTGTAGTGTATAGTGTAGTGTATAGTGTAGTGTAGTGTAGTAGTGTAGTGTATAGTGTAGTGTATAGTGTAGTGTAGTGTATAGTGTATAGTGTAGTGTGTAGTGTAGTGTGTAGTGTATAGTGTAGTGTATAGTGTAGTGTATAGTGTATAGTGTAGTGTATAGTGTAGTGTATAGTTGTAGTGTATAGTGTAGTGTATAGTGTAGTGTAGTAGTGTATAGTGTAGTGTATAGTGTAGTGTATAGTGTAGTGTATAGTATAGTGTAGTGTATAGTGTAGTGTATAGTGTAGTGTATAGTGTATTGTGTAGTGTATAGTGTAGTGTATAGTGTAGTGTATAGTGTAGTGTAGTAGTGTAGTAGTGTAGTGTATAGTGTAGTGTATAGTGTAGTGTATAGTGTAGTGTATAGTGTAGTGTAGTGTATAGTGTAGTGTGTAGTGTAGTGTATAGTGTATGTGTAGTGTGTAGTGTAGTGTGTAGTGTAGTGTATAGTGTAGTGTATAGTGTAGTGTATAGTGTAGTGTATAGTGTAGTGTAGTGTATAGTGTAGTGTATAGTGTTAGTGTAGTGTATAGTGTTAGTGTAGTGTGTAGTGTATAGTGTAGTGTAGTGTAGTAGTGTAGTGTAGTGTATAGTGTAGTGTAGTGTGTAGTGTAGTGTATAGTGTAGTGTATAGTGTAGTGTATAGTGTAGTGTGTAGTGTAGTGTGTAGTGTAGTGTATAGTGTAGTGTATAGTGTAGTGTATAGTGTAGTGTGTAGTGTAGTGTTAGTGTAGTGTGTAGTGTAGTGTATAGTGTAGTGTATAGTGTAGTGTATAGTGTAGTGTAGTGTAGTGTGTAGTGTAGTGTATAGTGTAGTGTGTAGTGTAGTGTATAGTGTAGTGTGTAGTGTAGTGTATAGTGTAGTGTTTAGTGTAGTGTATAGTGTAGTGTGTAGTGTAGTGTATAGTGTAGTGTGTAGTGTAGTGTATAGTGTAGTGTTAGTGTAGTGTATAGTGTAGTGTATAGTGTAGTGTATAGTGTAGTGTGTAGTGTACGTAGTGTGTAGTGTAGTGTGTAGTGTAGTGTGTAGTGTAGTGTGTGTGTAGTGTATAGTGTAGTGTATAGTGTAGTGTATAGTGTAGTGTATAGTGTAGTGTATAGTGTATAGTGTAGTGTAGTGTATAGTGTAGTGTATAGTGTAGTGTGTAGTGTGTAGTGTAGTGTGTAGTGTATAGTGTAGTGTATAGTGTAGTGTATAGTGTAGTGTATAGTGTATAGTGTAGTGTATAGTGTAGTGTATAGTGTAGTGTATAGTGTATAGTGTAGTGTGTAGTGTAGTGTATAGTGTAGTGTGTAGTGTGTAGTGTATAGTGTAGTGTATAGTGTATAGTGTAGTGTATAGTGTATAGTGTAGTGTGTAGTGTAGTGTATAGTTAGTGTAGTGTAGTGTATAGTGTATAGTGTGTAGTGTAGTGTATAGTGTGTAGTGTAGTGTATAGTGGTAGTGTATAGTGTAGTGTATAGTGTGTAGTGTAGTGTATAGTGTGTAGTGTATAGTGTGTAGTGTAGTGTATAGTGTGTAGTGTATAGTGTGTAGTGTAGTGTATAGTGTAGTGTTAGTGTTAGTGTAGTGTATAGTGTGTAGTGTAGTGTATAGTGTAGTGTATAGTGTAGTGTAGTAGTGTAGTGTAGTGTGTAGTGTAGTGTATAGTGTAGTGTGTAGTGTAGGTGTAGTGTTAGTGTAGTGTGTAGTGTATAGTGTAGTGTATAGTGTATAGTGTGTAGTGTAGTGTGTAGTGTATAGTGTAGTGTATAGTGTAGTGTAGTGTATAGTGTAGTGTATAGTGTAGTGTGTAGTGTATAGTGTAGTGTAGTGTATAGTGTAGTGTATAGTGTAGTGTGTAGTGTAGTGTGTAGTAGTGTATAGTGTAGTGTATAGTGTAGTGTATAGTGTTAGTGTATAGTGTAGTGTATAGTGTATAGTGTAGTGTATAGTGTAGTGTTAGTGTAGTGTGTAGTGTAGTGTATAGTGTAGTGTATTGTGTAGTGTATAGTGTATAGTGTAGTGTATAGTGTAGTGTGTAGTGTAGTGTATAGTGTAGTGTGTAGTGTAGTGTATAGTGTAGTGTATAGTGTAGTGTATAGTGTAGTGTGTAGTGTAGTGTGTAGTGTAGTGTATAGTGTAGTGTATAGTGTAGTGTTTAGTGTATAGTGTAGTGTATAGTGTATAGTGTAGTGTATTAGTGTAGTGTATAGTGTATAGTGTAGTGTATAGTGTATAGTGTAGTGTATAGTGTAGTGTAGTGTATAGTGTAGTGTATAGTGTAGTGTAGTGTAGTGTAGTGTAGTGTAGTGTATAGTGTAGTGTATAGTGTAGTGTGTAGTAGTGTGTAGTGTAGTGTATAGTGTATAGTGTGTGTATAGTGTAGTGTATAGTGTAGTGTGTAGTGTAGTGTATAGTGTAGTGTAGTGTATAGTGTAGTGTAGTGTATAGTGTAGTGTATAGTGTAGTGTATGTGTAGTGTATAGTGTGTAGTGTATAGTGTAGTGTATAGTGTAGTGTGTAGTGTATAGTGTAGTGTATAGTGTAGTGTATAGTGTAGTGTAGTGTGTAGTGTATAGTGTAGTGTAGTGTGTAGTGTAGTGTAGTGTAGTGTAGTGTAGTGTATAGTGTAGTGTAGTGTGTAGTGTAGTGTGTAGTGTAGTGTATAGTGTATTGTGTGTAGTGTATAGTGTAGTGTATAGTGTAGTGTATAGTGTAGTATATAGTGTAGTGTATAGTGTAGTGTATAGTGTAGTGTAGTGTGTAGTGTAGTGTATAGTGTAGTGTGTAGTGTAGTGTATAGTGTAGTGTATAGTGTAGTGTAGTGTGTGTATAGTGTAGTGTATTGTGTAGTGTAGTGTATAGTGTGTAGTGTATAGTGTAGTGTAGTGTAGTGTATAGTGTAGTGTATAGTGTAGTGTGTGTAGTGTAGTGTGTAGTGTAGTGTGTTAGTGTAGTGTATAGTGTAGTGTATAGTGTAGTGTAGTGTATAGTGTAGTGTAGTGTGTAGTGTATAGTGTAGTGTAGTGTGTAGTGTAGTTTGTAGTGTAGTGTAGTGTGTAGTGTATAGTGTAGTGTAGTGTATAGTGTAGTGTTATAGTGTTGTGTATAGTGTAGTGTAGTAGTGTATAGTGTAGTAGTGTAGTGTATAGTGTAGTGTATAGTGTTAGTGTAGTGTATAGTGTAGTGTATAGTGTAGTGTTTAGTGTATGTGTAGTGTAGTGTAGTGTGTAGTGTATAGTGTAGTGTATAGTGTAGTGTAGTAGTGTATAGTGTAGTGTATAGTGTAGTGTATAGTGTAGTGTAGTGTATAGTGTAGTGTAGTAGTGTTAGTGTATAGTGTAGTGTGTAGTGTAGTGTATAGTGTAGTGTAGTAGTGTATAGTGTAGTGTATAGTGTAGTGTATAGTGTAGTGTATAGTGTAGTGTATAGTGTAGTGTATAGTGTAGTGTATAGTGTAGTGTATAGTGTATGTAGTGTATAGTGTAGTGTATAGTGTAGTGTATAGTGTAGTGTAGTGTAGGGTAGTGTGTAGTGTAGTGTATAGTGTAGTGTAGTAGTGTAGTGTGTAGTGTAGTGTATAGTGTAGTGTATAGTGTAGTGTGTAGTGTAGTGTGTAGTAGTGTAGTGTATAGTGTAGTGTATAGTGTAGTGTAGTGTAGTTGTGTAGTGTAGTGTGTAGTGTATAGTGTAGTGTAGTGTTAGTGTAGTGTAGTGTATAGTGTAGTGTAGTGTGTAGTGTAGTGTATAGTGTAGTGTATAGTGTAGTGTATAGTGTAGTGTGTAGTGTAGTGTTAGTGTAGTGTAGTAGTGTAGTGTATAGTGTAGTGTATAGTGTGTAGTGTGTAGTGTTAGTGTAGTGTATAGTGTAGTGTATAGTGTAGTGTATAGTGTAGGTATAGTGTAGTGTTTAGTGTGTAGTGTAGTGTAGTGTAGTGGTAGTGTAGTGTGTAGTGTAGTGTGTAGTGTAGTGTTAGTGTAGTGTATAGTGTAGTGTATAGTGTAGTGTGATTGTGTAGTGTATAGTGTAGTGTTAGTGTAGTGTGTAGTGTAGTGTATAGTGTAGTGTATAGTGTAGTGTTAGTGTAGTGTATAGTGTAGTGTATAGTGTATGTGTAGTGTAGTAGTGTAGTGTATAGTGTAGTGTATAGTGTAGTGTATAGTGTAGTGTAGTGTATAGTGTAGTGTATAAGTGTAGTGTATAGTGTAGTGTATAGTGTAGTGTTAGTGTAGTGTATAGTGTATAGTGTAGTGTAGTGTATAGTGTAGTGTATAGTGTAGTGTGTAGTGTGTAGTGTAGTGTGTAGTGTAGTGTATAGTGTAGTGTATAGTGTGTAGTGTATAGTGTAGTGTTAGTGTAGTGTATAGTGTAGTGTATGTGTATAGTGTAGTGTATAGTGGTAGTGTATAGTGTAGTAGTGTAGTGTATAGTGTAGTGTATAGTGTAGTGTGTAGTGTGTAGTGTATAGTGTTGTGTTAGTGTAGTGTATAGTGTATAGTGTAGTGTGTAGTGTAGTGTATAGTGTGTAGTGTAGTGTATAGTGTAGTAGTGTGTAGTGTAGTGTATAGTGTATAGTGTAGTGTATAGTGTGTAGTGTAGTAGTGTAGTGTATAGTGTGTAGTGTAGTGTATAGTGTGTAGTGTAGTGTAGTGTGTAGTGTAGTGTATAGTGTGTAGTGTATAGTGTGTAGTGTAGTGTATAGTGTAGTGTATAGTGTAGTAGTGTAGTGTATAGTGTGTAGTGTAGTGTATAGGTGTAGTGTATAGTGTATAGTGTAGTGTAGTGTGTATAGTGTATAGTGTAGTGTATAGTGGTGTAGTGTAGTGTATAGTGTAGTGTGTAGTGTATAGTGTATAGTGTAGTGTGTAGTGTATAGTGTAGTAGTGTATAGTGTATAGTGTGTAGTGTAGTGTGTAGTGTATAGTGTAGTAGTGTAGTGTAAGTGTGTAGTGTATAGTGTAGTAGTGTATAGTGTAGTGTATAGTGTGTAGTGTAGTGTGTAGTGTAGTGTATAGTGTGTAGTGTAGTGTGTAGTGTATAGTGTATAGTGTAGTGTTAGTGTAGTGTATAGTGTGTAGTGTATAGTGTGTAGTGTAGTGATAGTGTGTGTGTAGTGTATAGTGTAGTGTATAGTGTGTAGTGTTAGTGTATAGTGTGTAGTGTAGTGTATAGTGTAGTGTATAGTGTGTAGTGTTTAGTGTATAGTGTTAGTGTAGTGTATAGTGTAGTGTATAGTGTGTAGTGTAGTGTAGTGTGTAGTGTTAGTGTTGTGTAGTGTTAGTGTGTGTGTAGTGTATAGTGTAGTGTATAGTGTGTAGTGTATAGTGTAGTAGTGTGTAGTGTAGTGTAGTAGTGTAGTGTATGTGTAGTGTTAGTGTTAGTGTGTAGTGTGTAGTGTAGTGTAGTGTAGTGTATTGTGTAGTGTAGTGTATAGTGTAGTGTATAGTGTGTGTGTAGTGTGTAGTGTTTAGTGTGTAGTGTATAGTGTAGTGTGTAGTGTGTAGTGTAGTGTTTAGTGTGTAGTGTAGTGTTTAGTGTAGTGTATAGTGTAGTGTGTAGTGTATAGGTGTGTAGTGTATAGTGTAGTGTGTAGTGTAGTGTATAGTGTAGTGTATAGTGTGTAGTGTAGTGTATAGTGTAGGGTTAGTGTGTAGTGTATAGTGTGTAGTGTTTGTGTAGTGTGTAGTTGGTGTAGTGTAGTGTATAGTGTAGTGTATAGTGTTAGTGTTATAGTGGGTAGTGTATAGTGTGTAGTGTTTAGTGTAGTGTTGTAGTGTATAGTGTTCAGTGTGTAGTGTGTAGTGTATAGTGTGTAGTGTTTAGTGTAGTGTGTAGTGTATAGTGTTGTGTAGTGTAGAGTGTAGTGTATAGTGGGTAGTGTAGTGTATAGTGTAGGTGTATAGTGTA